>NC_056731.1:335037356-335334856 GCF_019279795.1 Protopterus annectens | reverse complement strand
ATTGATATTATGCAGTTATGCTACCCATTCAGCAATAATTAACATATTTGGTTCTCTAGATGCCCTGTCCCAATTTGAAACCTGAGAAGAGTAGTTTAAAAACAACTATTCACAGAACAGAGTCCTGACTAATCCGTTTCACTTTGGAAGGTAACACCACCTTGGCTTGTTGAATCCTGTTACATAACCACAATTTTACCTACTGTACTGCAGGTGGAGTGATATTTAATGAATTTAATTTCTTAATAAGTCCGTTAGGATAAAGAGTTGTAAATATTTAAGTGATAGGAAATTACCAGGTTTGTTGTTTCATCTTGCACAAATTGAGTTCCTAATTTTGTGTTGGTAGTTATCATATGTATAATTATATAAAGGAGGTGGGCGGCTGTGGTGGTGCGGTGCTTAGCATTGCCACTTCACAGCAAGAGGCTCTCCGGTTCAGTCCTCAGCTGGGGTGCCTTCTGTGCAGAGTCTGCATGATCTCCCTGTGGTTACATGGGTTTCCTCTGGGTACACTGGTTTCCTCCCACATCCCAAAGACATGCTGTAGGTGGATTGGATACTCCAAATTAGCCAAAGGCATGAGTGCATACATGTGTGTGTGCCTTCTGTGGAAGGTTGGGCACCAGGCAACTCGACACCATAAAACTCCATGGCCAATCATGAGTGGACAGGTGATCTGCTGTGGTGACCCCCAACCAGGAAAAGCCAACAGAAGAAGAAGTTATATAAAGGAGGTCTCCCCTTATGCACATATCACTATACACAAGTCTTTTCTTAATCTGATATTCACTCAGTGTGTTCTACATTTTTTCTACATGCACTTTTCATTACTTACTTAAGCACTTCATTGCTGATTGATAACAGTACTTTTACAATTTTCCCTTCCAATTTTTAGATGTGACCTGGGTTTGTGACATGGCGTCATTAGTGATTTCAGGATTGAACTCATCCTGAGTATGCAGTTAGCTATTACATTACATTTGCTTTTCAGAGGAATGAGATAATAATCCTGTATTTTGCCATTACATTTGACATTTTACCTTCCTTCTTTCCCTACTTTCCAATTCACCCCTTCTCTACTTGCCAGTTGCCTCTTGAATTTTTCTGTGGATTCTCTCTCAACCATTTATTATTTTATTGCATTCCACAGGTCACACAATACTCTCCAAGAAGAAATACTTTCATGGATCATGAAGGATTTGATCCCTGTCATCTGCTATCTGTGTTTACTCTACCTTCTCTATTTACAGTTCAGGACAACATTTTCTCATCTGCCCTACATGACCTAATACACCCATGCCATGTTCAACATGTCACCTCTAGTCACTAGTAACAAACATTGTAGTTCATATATTCAATTGTTGTATCGCTTACCCTTCATTCCTCAGAATTTTCTGATGGCCTTCCTCTGGTAATCTTCCAACAGCCTGATATCCCTGTTCTTGTATAGTATCGAGAGCTGCACACAGTAGTCAGGATCTGGACTTACCATGGTCTGGTGCAGTAGAGCATTACCACGTTACTTCTGGAATCTATTACCTCAATGGCACATCCTAATATTCTGCCACTTACTGGCACTGCTGTCTCACATTTCTCTAGCCCAGACCAGGTATGATCAACACCCCAAATATTTTACCTGCTCTGTTGTTATCGGCTTTAATCCCAGTCCCAGTTGATACATCTCACAATGGCTGTTATGCCTGGGTGCTGGTACTTCACATTTGTCTACAATGGATTAACATCTACTGGGTCAGCTTTTTCAAATTCTTTCACAGAGTCTTAACCCATCCTCCACTATGACCTAACCTTAGATCAATAACAAAGAGGATGATCCTGTTCTCTGTTCCCTCTGATATGTCAGAAACCAACACACAGTATTAGATCAAAGATGGCCTATGTGGTACTTCACTGTTCCCTTTCCTTATTCCCCACTTTGGCCTTATCATCATAACCTTCTGTATCCTTACATTCAGCCATACAGTAATTCAATTCCTTATTCCTTCATCTTCTGCTAACTGATCCAGTTTTCCTAGCAACCACCTCTGCAGGAAAAAAAGGATTTGGTAAAGTCCAGATAGACCATGTCTCCCATATGCCCCAATCAGCTCTCAACTTCTTAGAGTAAGAAATCTGGACCAAGCCATAAATTATGTTGAGACAAACCCCCAAAATAGGTACTTTTTTAAAATATTGCTCTTACAAACTTAGAAAGTTGATAGAATAACAGGTTTTGCATTAGAATTAATTTTCTGGAGGGTATGAATTCTGAATCTCAAATGTCTGTCGTTATTTTCTGAACTTAATTCCTCAATAACTTGCAAATGATTTGCCAGAAAACCACACTTTTATGAGTAACAGGCTAAAATTATAAAGCAAAAATCTGGCCATTCTGTGAAAATCTGTACAGCTGAATGGTATGGCCCCAAACTTTCCTGTAACCTAGTCATGCAACTATATAAGATTTGTCTAATAGATTACGGTCATAATATCATGGAGGCCATTGTTCTGGAAATTGTTGCCCTCCAGGAACACACAGAAAAAACTGTAGCAGGGCAAACGTTAACTAGTTAAACTCATGTACACAACACAGAAGCAAAACAAAATTTAGTTTGAAATACAGGGGGAATTCATTAAGGTACCATGACATGTACATCCACCTGTAAGGGTCATGTTTAATAGGAGATGAGTAATCTTTACTGACAGTGAATACATCCTTTCTTAAATCTGTTGTGTTTGCACTTTGCCTAATATTGTTTATCACATCAGCCCAGTTATTAAGTAACTACAAGTGCAATCAGCATCACAGCCTAATAGTATTTAGTAGAGCAAAAGAAATATATACAGTAAACGTTCAATCTAGGGAAAGGAAAAATAACATTAGTTGTTACTTTTTAAAGGGGGTCTGTCATAAACTGTCATTGGTAGAATGATGGTAGCAGCTACTTGTGGGGAGGAAGAGCTTTTCTGTGGCTAAAGGAGGTCTTTGTAGAGATGTGTCTTTACATGATAGGTTATTTATTTATTTAATTATTTAATCATTCATTTATTTATGTTAATCAGCATAGTCCGACTGGTGAAGAAAAAACACCCTCTTCAGCAGAGTCCCATGGAGAAAAGCTCCAAACAATAGAACTATCTCTCTCTCTCTATATATATATACATATATATATATATATATATATATATATATATATATATATATATATATATATAAAGAGAGAGATAGAGAGACAGAGAGAAAGAGAGGGAGAGAGAGGGAAAAACATAGTGAGTGATGAGCCAGCTTCGTAGTTTGGGAACTACACCACTGACTGCAGAAGATGGTGTGTCAGTTTGTCAGAGACCCCAAAGCAGTTTGCATCAGGCAGATAAATTTCTCTATACCAGTTAATAGGTAACAGCTACCTCTGGAACTATGTCATGGTTACTGCCCCTTGAGAAAGTAAAGTTCCTCTCCTCTCCTCTTCAGCTGGAGAGGACTACTTGGAATCTCTATGATGTTTCATACAAAGGAAAAAAGAATAGATGAGAAGAAGCAGTCAGAAACCACCTATGGTTAAGAGTTTTGATGTGGGAGAGTAACAACTGTGTGTGTAAGAGGTCTGAAGTGAAAAGATTCCCACTCTGAATGAGTGCTAAAAGTGCACTGTGAAACTGATTTGGATTGTTAAAGTGCAGGAAGGGAGAAGGTTATAAGCCCAAATACCTTGTGAACTAGCTGCTGAATAAGGTGTTGTTTGATTTAACAGCAGATTTGCCCTTGAGAAAAAGACTGAATCTATGCTTTTTTATTCTGCAAATGAAATTGGTGAGTAAAGCATATTTTTGTTTTGTTTTGTTTAAAAGAAATAAAGTTATGTGTGTGTTGAAACTTGAAAAGCACATCTCTTGATTAAAGACTAAACCACTGAGCTAATCTCATATGAAATGCTATTATTTAGCTCTATCTATCTATCTATCTATCTATCTATCTATCTATCTATATATCATCCAGCTATCTAATTATCTTTCTGTCTAAATGTCTATCTATCTGTCTATCCATATAACTGTGAAGCCTTTTAGCAGGCTAAGTCATGGTCTGTCAGGCCACTGATGTTGTCATGTGAAACCATCAAATGAAAACCCCTGCAAGACCTATGTCAATGTTTGTTTCTTGGTGAGCATTCAGAAATTCTGTTGTGTTTGTGATGTCTTTTCTTTGACATTCATCATAGTGACACAAATACTATCTGTTAATGTTGACTGTTATAAACAGCGAACCACACAAAATCAACAAAACAGACATTGATATTAATGGACATTAAAAAAAACACAAGCAAATCTAAAATGATTGAAAAATAAAAGCAAATGCTTTTGTTTTCTGACCACAATAGCATAAATAAATAAATATTCAAATAAAAAATAAATAAATAGGTCCTACCAGTGCATACCAGCATGCTTTGTCTTAATAGTGGTACTGTCAAGAAATGGGTTTTTGTAATATAATATGCACGTCTGACATTAGGGGCAGCAATGGAGTTAGGGTTAGCATGCATGAGTAAGGCAGACAGGAAGCAAACCCTAACCCTGCTGTTGGCCTTAACTCCAACCCTACATAGCATTAAACAACAAAAATAACATATTTTTTTAATTTATCATCCAGCTGCTTTTCTAGTTTGAACATATTATTTAGCAGATTTCATTCTGTTCGGTATACTGTTTTGGAATTTTTGCCTACTTGTGGAGTTTTATATTCTTCTTGGTAGTTGCAGAAATAAAGCAGATATGTATGTGTGTGTGCGTGTGTGCGCATGCTTGTGCGTGCGTGTGTGCATGTGTGTGCGTGTGTGGGTGTGTACGTACTATTTACACATGATATTCATTTCCTGTAGAGTTAAGTTTTAATATTGCAGTTTATGTTTTTTTCTCCCCCACAAGAACTGTTTTATCAGGTTTCAAAGCATTAGCATTTGTCTAAATCTGGCACACACAAAGATGA
Organism: Protopterus annectens; assembly: GCF_019279795.1. Classification (NCBI taxonomy): domain Eukaryota; kingdom Metazoa; phylum Chordata; order Ceratodontiformes; family Protopteridae; genus Protopterus; species Protopterus annectens. Next base: position 335,329,875 of record NC_056731.1, on the reverse strand, counting down.
TTAGCTGTAAGGTAGCTGCCTGTTAACATCTTCACAACGTCTGATTTCACAAATGAAGAACTGGAGAAATGGTCAGTGGGAGATTATAAACAAAGAATTAAGATGACTTCCTTTGTGGACATTTATAGCCAAACCTGTCAGTATGAGAGCAATAACACCAACTGGCAGCAGGGGACTCATAGAACTCCATTAGCCATGCTGCATTTACTAGATAAAATAAATTCAGCCATAAGAACAGAAATTTATATGAGGGTGTGTGGAAATAAAGAACAATGTTTACAAATCTCTGTCAGCTGCAGAGTCTCATCTATCATACAAACAAATCTGGCCATCACACACCACTGCTGATGGATCAGATGGACCCATACACTAGTTCATGACAGTACATCAGCTGGCAATGACAAATGTTTTACTAAATCTGCACATTCATGGAGTTAGCTGTGTTCTCAGTAGAAAAGTGGTAGGAAGTGATGAAGACTATATGCTATAATTTAGCTAATTTGTGTCATAGTAGCCAACTTCAACTGCCCCTTAAATCCAAAGCTGCAAGAAACAAAAAGAAGTAGCAACACTAATGCCTAATGTTGCTTTGCAGAAATAACGGTTGTGAAAGGGCATACCTGATTCACTTTTGCATATTGAATATTACCTCACATATAACCTGCTTGTCCCCTTCTAATACTTCACTTTATTGCAGTACTTAAACTACTATTCGTACTTCTAATTAGCGCAACTAGATTACTGTTCTATAACTACTTCGCTATTAACACTTAACTTGCTTATTCCCCCGAAATACCTCACTCTAATGTATTTCTTAAATTACTCCTACCTTATTTACTACACTTCTAGTAAATTCTCAAAACTGTGCTTGCATATTAATATTTATGAACATCAAACTGTGCTACATACTCACTGAAACTGCATTATAAAATATGTTATTGTAAATACTTATTGCATTAAATTTATTACAATGAGCTTCTTTCCTTGGGCCTTCACTGAAAATGGGCACCTGTGTCCAGTTGGACTAGCCCTGTAAACAAATGTCAATAAAAAATTAATAAATAAGTAAATAAATAAATAATGTGCTCTGTTATTGTGAATATGTGAGACTATCTGTTAAAACACTGTGACACACCCTAAACACATCATTAATTGCATCACATGTCTGTCCATGGCTTCACTTTTAGCTATTGCAGGATCAATACAGGTGCCCCCCAGGCATGTGTGCTCTCCCCAATGCTATTCTCTCTCTCCACTAATGATTGCACCTCTAAGGATCCCTCTGTCAAACTTATTAAATATGAGGATGATACAGCTATCATCAGGCTCATGAGGAATGGTGATGAGTCTGCATACAGATGGGAGGTTGACCAGCTGGCCCTTTGTTGTAGTCAGAATAATTTGGAACACACTCTTAAAACTGTGGAGATGACAGTGGACTATAGGAGTGGTACTACATCCCCCCCTTTATATTTAATACTGCTGTGTCAGTTGTGGAATCCTTCAAGTTTTGGGGATCTATAATCTCCCAGGACTTGAAGTGGGAGACCAATGTAGGGTCCATCATAAAAAAGGTACAACAGTGAATGTACTTTATGTCACAGCTGAGGAAATTCAACATCCCACAGGAACTGTTGAGTCAGTTCTATACAGCAGTCATTGAGTCTGTTCTCAACACATCTGTAACAGTGTGGTTTGGATCTCTGTCTAATCATGACAAAAATAGGTTACATCGAATAGTCAGGTCTGCTGAAAATATCATTGGTGCTAGTTTGTCCTCCTTACAGGACCTGTACTATTCCAGAGTCATGAAAATGGCAGGGAAAATCATCACAAACCCTTCACATCCAGGCCACCATCTTTTTGAACTATTACCATCAGCCATGCATTATAGATTAATACGGACCAAAACAAGCAGATATAAGAACAGTTTTTTTTCCACAGGCCATCAAGTTCATAAATGGTTAACTCCAGCTTATTAGGTTGGGGTATTCTTTTTCCCAAGCCTCCGAGTATTCTGCAGTATTGTTTACATATTGTTAATACTAATTTATTTCAGAGTTTATTTCAGTATTTCTTGAACTGAGTTGCATTTTGCACCTTGTATGTATATGTATATTTACTTTTTTGTCTTGTTCTTAATAGTTGTATGTGTGTCATTTGTCTTGTTCTTAATAGTTGTACGTATGCCATTTATGTAATTTATACTTGGAGAGTCATTGAAACCAGAGTCAAATTCCTTGTATGTGTGCATATTTGGCCAATAAATGTGATTCTGATTCTGATTTTTTGGCCATTAGAATCCATCCATTCATCCACAACCCCTTTTTCCAATTTTTGCTCATGGGGTCAGAGTGTCACATCAGCAGTGACAATCATCTACAGCCATTAGAATGCCAGAAAAACAAGCAGAGATGTCTAGGACAGAGGCTCATGATTTTCCCCAAAAGAGTATATATACACTAGACATGCTGTGACATTCATACAATGTAGTTATCACCACTGATAATTTTTCATCTCACTATTTCCATAATTGTTTGCTAATGTTATTGTTAAGTAAAATGCCTTCACAATTCCTGCAACACTGTAACTATCCCCAGAGCTGAAACATTCTTAGCCAATCAGTGATCATTTTAAATTTCTTTTTAATAAAAGCTCCATGGGTAATTTAAAATGTAAACTGATTCCCTGGTACAGTTGTTCCCTTCTCTCTTCTATTCCTTTTATCCTGTGACTTGAGTACTTAGTTTGTACATTTCTATTGTGGCTTGTATTTTATGACTTTTGCCTGATAACTGACTTTCTTTACCAGTGACTCATTGTCATACATTTTTCATTAATTGGTTCATGCCATGGAAAAGGCTACATATAGATTTTTGAACCATCTATACCAATGTGAGTCTGTTTAGTGATTAACTTAGTACCTAATTGTATCCACAACCAGTAGGAAAAGCAATTCCATATGTAGCACTTAACTTAGTTTGACTAGTTTTGAAAGTTCTGTGCTCTTGTGACATATTTTGGCATAAAGCAGTTGCATATCCTATTTGCAATGCCCAGTCCCTATTGCTTATTTAGAATGGCGACAATCTGCATTTTCTTAAACATAATTAGTTTGTCCAGGTAGTGTAATTAAACATGTTTATGTGGTCAGTTACAGTCTTACAAATGCAGACATGAATAGTTCTGCATTACTGAGGGATGTCTGTACTGTTTCTGTACTATCTTAAGCATCTGATCTACCAGCTTTTATCCTACAAGAGATTACCTTCTTAACTGGTAATCTGCCTTGTTTGATAAGAACACATAGTAATGCAGCCATGTTATATGTGACAGGAAAAAATAGATCATGAAACAACATCTCTGTCCATATTACTTTTTGTAAAGCTCTTCACAGAGGCTTTGGAGAATAACCATTTTGAACATATTCATAAGTCAGCCATGGCCATTGTTAACTTTCAGTGGTTATCAGCCAGTCTGTCTGTTATACAAAATACATCAAAACAAACAACAGATGTGGGATAGGGAGTAGAAAGACAACTTGCTGCAGAACAATAATACAATGGGAGAGAGTTTAAAAGACATACTTACTGTTATAAACACTTCTGGTTTGAATAATTTAAACAATATACTACTTTTTTTTCTTTTTTATGAAAGGACATGACAAAACAACAACTCTTCAATGTTATTACTTGCAACCCTTTGAAAATGGTTTTGGATTATTTGAGCTAAAGATGCATAATTAATTCCATCCCTGCACTTTGAAAGTGTGTCTTTTGGAAGAGCCCCTGTGTTCTTTGGTAAAGAATGGTTTTACTTGGACTTGATGCATAAATAATGCCTAATGTGATTTTGTGCTGTATCCCAGCCAATCAAGATTATAAACTGTTTTGGGAGAGTCTATAATATTATCTCACAAAGAAGTGAATTGTAATGCCATCTAAGTAATAAAAAACATTTACCTGGATCTTGAAGTATGACTCATATACTGCTTCATGTAATTTAATTTTAAATAAAATGTATTACAAAATGCATAGTGTCTTAATACAGAATAAAACATAAAAATTTAATTAAATTGATATTAATCTTTATATGAAGTTTACAATGCTTCTTTTGAATTTGGTAAACTAAGCATTTTTATAGTTACAAAATGTGCATTCATAAATCTAATTTCTCTATGCAGCTTAAAATTGCAATATACAATTACATACACGCACTCTCTCTCTCTCTATATATATATATATATATATATATATATATACATACATACATACATATGTATATATTTATACATATGTGTTTGTGTGTGTTTATGGTTTTCTTTTAGTTTGTCAGATGTTCATGTTATTGACTGAAAAAATAAAAATATTCGGCATTGTTTTTTTTTTTTGTATTTTCAATGGGCTGGCAGGTAATCAGTTATGTGTGATCATCTGCCAATTGATGGTTTGTGTTTCAATGTATCGACATACATTCATAACTATCTATCGATCTATCTATCCATCTATCTATCTATCTATCTATCTATCTATCTATCTATCTATCTATCTATCTACACAGACACACACATACATACATATATCTCAGGGAATTGCTAGTAAAAATTCTGACAGAACATAGGCTCTCTGGACCTGCCACAGTGTTTGCTATGTAAAGCAAAGAAATGCCTCCTAGGTAAGTAAAATGAACTTTGGGCCTCTCCATGCCAAAACAAATATATCCTGCACAGACAGAGTTTGCTACTTTCCTCTCAAGAAGAAAACAAACACACACACACACACACACACACACACATGCACACACGCATATATATTTGAAGTAACACGGTGTTTGTGCATTCTTCTTTTACTGGTGTTTTCACCATAGATTGGAATAAAAACACATATTGACTGACTGTTATCATCTGATCACTCATAAACTTAATATCAATAGCATTTCTGTTAACAGGTGGTCTTTGGCTGCATCCCAAAGTATTGCTGTTTTTACATTGGATTTGCATACTTTTTCTACATGTCAGTATGTCAGAGGTTCTTTGCACTTATTATGTAGTGTACTGGCAGGCTTCAAAACGAGGAGAAAGGAAAAAGATGAATTTTCTGTTTTGTTAGCATATTTCTCTTTTCTCTTAGTTTGTGTAGCACACACACACACACACACACACACACACACACACACACACACATATATATGGGTCTACTTCTGTTCATCGAAGAAATATTTTTTCCAAGAACAGAAAGCTGAACCCACTTTAGCGAAAGTTCACTGAACTGGAAAGAAAAAAACACATACTAAAAACACATTTTTGCAGGGGAGCAAGCCCCCCTGCACCCCCCACATCCCTGCTACTTATATATACTATATATACCTATATATACTATATATACTTATATATACTATATATACTAACTCCGAGATCGCTCTACAGTGGGAAAAGGGTATATTCCTTATCCCCACTGTACCATGCTTCAGTAAACTGGTGTTCATGAAAGTGCACTTTCGCTAAAGTGGGTCCAGCTTTCTGTTTTTCAAAAAAATGTTTTTTCCATAAATAGAAGTAGATCTATATATATATATATATATATATATATATATGTATATATGGGTCTACCTGACAACACCGATGCACTACAACACTGACAACGAAATCACCGACACCACATAACCGAAAGTTCACAAAGACAAAACCTCATATGCCCGACACACCACAATCCTGACAATCAACAAACAAAACAAATCCCCTGTCCAAAAAGCACACACACAACACAAGCACACCAAAATCCTTACAAACCCACACTAAACCTTACATACACAACTATCTATAACCTTAACCCAAACCCTAACCCTAAGGTCCATCACTATCGCACACTCACCTAACCCACGCCCTAACCCTAACTCACTTAACCCGCCCCTAACCCTAAAGACTGTCACTATCGCACACTCACCTAACCCACGCCCTAACCCTAACTCACTTAACCCACCCCTAACCCTAAAGACTGTCACTATCGCACACTCACCTAACCCGCGCACTAACCCTAACTCACTTAACTTGCCCCTAACCCTAAAGACTGTCACTATCGCACACTCACCTAACCCGCGCCCTAACCATAACTCACTTAACCTACCCCAATCCCTAGAGTCCATCAATATCGCACACTTACCTTACTCGCACCCTAACCCTAACGTCCGTCACTACTGCATACTTACACAGCCTTTTCACATGTCGGTGTTCTCAGCATCGGGGTTTTCGTCCGTCGGTCATCTCAGTTTTCGATCTTGTGGTGTCGGTGTTCTCATCGTCAGCGTTGTCAGGTAGACCCATATATATATATATATATAGAGAGAGAGAGAGAGAGAGAGAGAGAGAGAGAGAGAGAGAGAGAGAGAGAGAGCGAGAGAGAGAGTGATAGTTGGGTGGAGGACATAGCTCCTCACAAACAATTATGCTTTATACTTTATTGTGCTGTTTTGTATAGCAATTTGCTGTATTCTAGTTTTGAGATTTCAGATATAACAGTTGTAATTTTGTATGCCTCGATGCAGGAAGAGTCAATGTTTCATAGTGAATCCCTTAGACCAAATATTTTTATATTAATTACACTTCTTTTTCAGACTTGCTGGGACTCCTTATGAACAGGCCTCAGTGAGGCTAGTCTCACTACTGGACAGTACATCTCCAGAATTTTGTCCTGATAAGTTCTTTCATAATGTTTTCATAATGTTCATACATACCATAATAATTTATTTGCTCATAAAATTTAAACAAGTAATAAGAAAAAAATAATTGTCTTTAATATTCATAGTATGTTTATTAATTAATTAAACTGTATGCCTAGTAGTTTAACCAAGCATACATTTACTAAAGGGAATACTTTTTAGTTAAAACTGATTTTCAAAAATGTACATAATACAAAACTGAAGTGTGAGCTAGTGACAGGTGAAGTAGCAGTTTTCTGGTTTATTTTCTTTTTTGTAATATGATAGTCCAAGCGTTCTCAGATCTGTTATCATTTCTTTTCATCAGAGACTGAAGAAAATTACGTTTTTGTTGTAAACATTCTCTTGAGTCAGTAGCTGTTTAAAGGTTATTCATTTTTTAATGAGATATAGAGGAAGGCATGACTGAACGTATATTTCCATGATTCCCTTTTCCAAGAAAGGTGTATCTTCAGTAAGCTGATACATGAAGTTTATTGATTAAAGCTAAAGTGCCCTTGAGGTATAAACAGCTGTGATAACACTGTCTACTTGAACATTTTTTTCTGACTATGGCTTTTCATGCAACTTGCTATGCCTGCAATTTTACCCACCCTAGAATAAAGAATACAAGCTCTGCCTGTATACCAATCACTGACTAATTGTTAAACAGATGTAAGGCATAAGAATGAATGTCACCTCAAGGTGAAATCACAGAAAACATTCTGACTTGCTGAACTGGCATAATTGGGGATCGCCTAAACCTTTGTCTCCATATGAGGATTTGCTCTGACTAAATTTGGCAGTATAAAGGATTACTTTGAGAAACTGTTAAAAACTCATGCACCCATACTGAGATTTGTTTTGAAAACTAAAAAGTCCTTGTGTTAGACAGAAAGGTTGCTGTGAATGAAGTGTAGCTGATTTTTTGATCAAGACGTTCCTGGAAAGCCGAAAAACATGTACATACTGAGCTGTAGCTGCTAAGATCTGTCCAAAATGGTGAGCGATGTATAACCAATGACCAATACTGGGTTTGCCTTTAACCACATATAAATCCATCACAGTAACCCACCCTCATAACTTACTGGGAATCCCAAATGTTAGTATCCCACTGAAGAAGCAGATGAAGGAAAATTATGTGGCAACCTATTTGGTGGAAACTGGTGTGGCATTTTTTTTTTATTTTCAACGAAACTGAGAGATATGAGAATAGAGAAATGAAGGCCCAAATGGAGTGGATTCAAATATTATCTTGTCATTTAACCAGATACTCACTGAAGGCATACAATGAGCTGAGGATGATGATGCAGGTAACTATCTGAAGCTTCAGCAAGAACTTTTGACAGGGGTTGGCGCCTAACCTAAGACACAGTCTCATAAGTTTTAGAACTGGAGTTCAGCATGAGCAGACTGGTAAAGTCACAAGTAACTGACTTAATGCATATTTTGAAACTGTGCCTTGAGAGTTAGAAAATAATGCAAGAAAATGTATACAAAGGCTTGGCTGCAGGCCAATTTGAAAGGGCATTTTATAGTAATTTAAGAATGTTAGCATTCCATAGAGGCCTTAAGTCTTCTGAACAGTTTCCTGTTTTAATAGAGCATCTGCTACTAACTGATGTTTCAAACCTAAATCAGACTTTCATGTACAAAGTATTGACAATAAACCTTCTGCAAACAACAAACAAACAAACAAACAACATATATATCACCCGAGTTTTTATTTTAATGCTCTAGAAAAGGGCAAGCTGCAAGGTTTGGACAGCCAGTGAAGCAATACTATGCTTTTAAAAACCTTTGAGGCAGCTAGCAAACCGAAGCTGAGAGCATGTCACTGAAATGTGATAATGCTTAACATTTTACTACTAGAAGCGAGGAATATTTGTTACGACTATGCTGTTTTAAACTTGCTGAATGTAATAATCTTGCAAAGGGAAACAGGTATGCTAAGGATGGACTCAGGGATTATGATTACACTGGTTATAGTGCATGATGTTTGTAAACATAAAGCAAGTAACAAACAGAAGAATTAAGTAAAATGTGTACATCAAGACAAAGAAGAATACATCATAATATGATTAGAGATACAAACTCTTTAAAACAGTCTCACACACCTAGTAGATCTAGTGCCTGACAACACATGGCATTTGCAGTTAGTGTAGAAGTTTGGGGCTATGAGCTGCTAATGAGCTATTTACTGTAGTGCAGGGTTGGATTCCCTCAACCTTCATTAGCTTACTGTGTAACCTTGAGCAAGTCACTTAAGATAATACTTCGGGGCAACTGGTATTTTGCACTAGGTGCCTCATTGCTCTGTTGTACTGCATGTCTAGGAACAACCTGAGAACATACATAATAATTTGCCAAGACTTTCCCCAGTTCAAAGCTATAGAAGATACAGGGAAAATTCCACCATATATATTGCCAGATATACATAGCTATAGGAAAGAAAAAAGTTGTATGACTAGAGTACACAAAATGAACTTAAACTTGGTTCTGGGTAGAAGGGTTAAATAAATTTGACACTGAATTTTACCAATATATTCCAGTAGTTCAAATAATTAAAGAAGTCAGTAGGGAGATTGATAGGGAAGCTGAGTCTTACTAAAAGAAACCATTGGTTAAAGTAATAAAATATTTTGGTGTGGAAACTGAAAAGGAAAAGTCTGTAGTTAAGAATGCACAGAAGAAAGTAGCAGGAGAAAGATGGACCTCCTACTGAAGCAAAGTGGAACTTCAACAATATCTGCAGCTTCTCCATGCTACATCAAAGCAGAGAGCCAGTCAGGAAAAAAAACAGGACTTTAAAACAAATAACATAACAACTAGAAAAAGATAAATTACCATTATCCCTGGTGAAATAAACTTATTGTTGTGGGTCGCTTGGAAGACAAATTAGATAAAGGTAAAAAACCCTACATTGGCATTTATAGGAGCACAGGCTTGTGCCTCCATGTCGTATAGGTATACTGATGGGAATAACGCTGACTGACTTGGCTGACATCCAGGTAAGCCATGCCAGGTTCAAGAAAGCTTTGTGTGGAAGAGAATAAATTAAGTAGAGCTAAAGTGACTATAGCAAAACTAGATAGGAAACCAAAGGAGCAGAATAGCTCCACTTCATAATGCACTATAGGACAACCAAAGACGCAGAACAGATACTCAGCCAGTTAGTACTTCCAAGGGGGTCTATATTAAAATCTCGAAGTCTGACAATATCGAAAACGATATTGTTAACATGAGAATAGTGAAAGTGCACTACACTGAACGTTTAAACAGAAAATCTCTGTAGGGGAGATTTCTGTTTACTTCAATGTAGTGCGTTCTCAGAGTTGGTATATTTAAGTAGGTTGGTGTGTGGGGTGCAGCCCCACATGGGGGGTGCAGGGCGACTTGCCCCTCTTGCCTACACACTATTTAGTTTGTTTTTGTTGTTTTATTTAATTTTTTTTTTTAGGTTTTGATGGTTTAAGACTTCGATCACTAAAGTTCGATCTTTAGGGATTCGAAGTTTTAAACCTTCAAGATTATAATATAGACCCCTTCCAAGGTCTTTTAGAACAGTTGTAATGAAGGTAGCAGATAACCACATTTGGGCTAGTCATTTAAGAATGGATTACGCAAAAGCTAGGATATTAGTTAAATTCTATTCATTCAATGCTATGTAGAATATAAATAACTTTTGCATAGGTTGCCCAGAATGTCACAGGACAGCACCCAACCCAGGATTTACAAATCATTTGATGCCATTGTCCATCACTGATTTCTTATTTGAAAGGATAGCAATTAATATCATGGACCCTGTTGTAAAATGAAGTAAGGGCTATCAGTATACTCTGCTTATTACTGATTACACAACAATGTTTCTAGAGGCAACACCTTTACAGAGAGTCAGTGCAAAGTCCTTAGCAAAAGAAAAGTTACTACTTTTTCTAGGGTATGAATCCCCCAAGGTATTCTTACTGAACAAGGCACCTCATTCACATCTGGAGTAATGCAGGAATTTTGCCAACATTTTATAAACACCTAAGAACCTCTATATAACACCATCAAACAGATGGGCTAGTTGAGTCCTTTAATAAAGATTTAGTATTTATGTGGTTAAAAAACATGGAACTGGATAGGAGAAACTGGGACCTGTTGCTTCTACAGCTTCTCTTTCCTGTAAGACAAGTTGCTAAGGACTCAACTGGATTTACATTATTTATTTATTAACTTATTTATTTGCATTTGTGGACCAAGAAAGTCTGGCTGGATAAAGTGGCCCAGGGAGAAAAACTCAAAAAAAAAAAAAAAAAAAAAAAAAAAAAAACAATGGATTCTAAAAGAAAGTTGTATACAGAGCAGCATGCTAAAGGAAGCTGTCAGCACATGCATACTAGAAGGCAGCTAGCTAGGTTTCAGGCCAGGCTTCATCCAAGCTAGCAGTCTGATCAGGAAATAATCGACAGGTACCAACTAGATTGACAGCTGGTCCAGGCTGTGTATAGGATGTGTGCCATGCATATGCATGCACGTACTGTGTGAGGTAATCAAATACCTCTAAAAAACAAAGTTTTATGAGTCTAGGTATATTGGCCTCTGGGGCATTTCAGAATCATATGGAAGATTCTGTAGGAGTGTCTCAGATAGCTGACAGTCACATCTTCTCTTAATTCCTGGCAGCAATAGAAAATAAGGTGGATGATCCACTTCCTAGCTACAGTCATGAAGGGAAGAACTGCCATGCAACAGTTCTACATCATAGTCAACTTCCTTCATGTACTCAGTGCAATAAACTGCATCCATATTCCTCTTAAAACCCCTGATCCACCTGATGTGGAACTGTACATAAAGATAAAGGGGTGGCCATTGCTAAATTGTCAGGTGGTGTGCTCAGCAGGTGACCTCATTGCAAATATCATGACAACAGACCCTAGTAGCATACATTATGCTGCTATATAGAGGAAAAGTAGTCTGAGGCAGCTTCCCAAGATTGTGAAATACCTAATGGACTACTCCTTGGTAAGTACATAGGTTCATAGGTTCATAGGTAGGTACTAGGCTATCGGCCCAAGGGCCTACATAAGCCTAGTCAGCAAGGTTCCCTGGCTTATGCCACCCAAGAAAGTTATTTCCCTGTGCCACTGTCGAGCAGAGACACAGAAGTGATCCTTGGGGTGTATTTCCTATTTCCCATCCACTCATCAAGATTTTTCTTGAAGAGTGCTAATGAAGAACTTTGCTTGACATAGATGAGTAGCCTGTTCCAGAGTATGGGAAGTCTCTGGAGCAGGAATCTATCCCTCCAGCATGTCCTGTTTATTGTGGTGACAAGGTTTAGGTCCCTAGAGCATGTAGCTTGGAGGGATTGGGATTTCTTTAGGTGTAGCATGTCCAACAGCTCTGGGTTTGACATAGCTTTATATGTTAGGCAGAGATGACCCTGGAGCAGGTGATATGCTACAGAGTAAAGCTGGAGTTTTTTGAGGTGGTCAGTGTAGGGCATTTGTTTGAGGCCAGTAATCCTCTTTGTGAGGTACTCTTGTGGCCTTTCCAGCTGCTGTAGATGTCTTGTAAGGTACATTCCAAAAGGGGCGTTGTACTCTATAATGGGTCTAATAAGTGTCGAGTAGAGGGGAACCATGACCTCTTTTTTCCTGGATGAGAACCCTTTTATGATGAGGTCTGCCACGTAGAAGGACTTCCTGACTACTGTGGCAATGTGACTATCAAAGGAGAGACTACTGTCCACCTGGGTCCCAAGGCCTCTTATCACACATTCAGTGTTAAGTAGATTGCTGCCTATGTGGTAGTTCATGGGTACAGAGTTTTTACTAAAGGGGACGACACTGCACTTTTCGGCATTGAGCATGAGGCCATGGCTCTGACAACAAGGCAGCTGTCTCAGCAAGGCCCTTCTGAAGGATGTCCACATCATTTGGGGACTTGACTATGGCTCCTTGTTTGCAGTCATCTGCGAACTTCGTTAACAAGAGGCCTTCTGTGTTAGCCTGTACTTCAGAGAATTGGATACCAAACAGGAGAGGTCCCAGGATGGAACCCTGTGGTACTCCACTTGTCACTGCTTTGAGGTCAGATTTGGAGTCTGCCACTTTTACAGTGTGGGTTCTGTCAGTGAGCCAGTTGGTAACCCATCTTGTGATGTAGGGATTGATAAATAGTTTAGTGAGTTTAGCTATAATTCCAGAATGGGGGATGGTGTCGAAAGCCTTGGCGAGGTCAAGATAGGCTGTGTGAACCACCTTACCCTCATCTACGGCTTTGGTGACTGCCTCAAAGAAGTCGATCAGGTTCAGGAGGCATGGTCTGCTTTTCACAAATCCAGACTGGGTGGGATCCGGAGTTTGCAGGTTACCAATGTCCTTGTTTATGAGTTCCATGATGAGACATTCCATGGCCTTGCAGACCAGGCTCATCAGGCTAGTTCCCGGGATCAGTGGTGGCTCCCCTTTGTGGAGTGGGATAACTGTTGCTGTGCACCATTCAGTGGGCACAAAGCCTGATGCAAGGCTATTATTGAACATGGCGGTTAAGTGGGGATCCTATTCATTCTGAAGTTCGTGTAAAATGCAGCCTGGGATGTTGTCCGGTCCCATGAATGCTGTGTTTTTGGCTTTAGAGAGTGCAGCTTTTACCTCCATAGTTGTGATTACAGGGAATCTGCATTCTTCCTGTATAGATATGGGCCCTTTAGGGGGTGAGGGGGTAAAGTTAGCACTGAACCTATCTGCCAGGATGTTGGCAATATCAGTTGGTTCTGTAATTTTTGTGCCTTTGTGCTGTAACTCAGAGCAGATCTGGGTGTTGCTATCGAGATTCTTGACATAGCTATAGAATGCTTTGTGGTTGTCCTTAGAATCAGTGGCAATTTTGTTTTTTTAGCTAGCTTTGGAGGATCTTATAAAGGATCTCAACATCTTACTGAAGCTGACCAGGGAGCTCCTCCACTCATGGGATTTTACTCTCTTTTGCAACAGTTTCTTCCTTCTGTTGAACAGTTTGTTTATGGCAGGGGACCACCAGATTGGCTTCTTTTTTTTGGAGGATAGCATCTTGGTTCTGTTTGGGATAGCACAATCCATGCACTTGTGTAAGTGCTTATAGAGTGCATTTGTGTAGGATTCAGCAGTTGTAACTGTATTGTCCATCTGCATGGGTGTCATGAAGTTCACCACTTCTGTCTTAAGAAGCATGAAGTTGGCTTTGGAGAAACTTTTTACCATGGTTTCCTTAATGGGGGGTGGGGGTGGGATGTGGATATCAAGGGTGATTAGCTTATGGTTGGATCGGACCAATGAGGAGTTGACTTCATGTGTGGAACACCAGTCACTCATGTTGGTAATGACTAGGTCTAGGATAATGTTGCCCCTGGTGGGAGTGTGGATAAGTTGATTCAGGGCATTGGAGTTTATGAATTCCAGAAAGTGTTGAGCTAAGGAATTGGTACCTGAGGAGTTTTCCCAGTAAATGGTGGGGTAGTTGAAGTCACCCATTATTAGGGTGTTTGATTGAACCCTAATATTTTCCAGTACATCAAGAAAAGAGGAATGGGAATCCTAGGGCATGGTGGGGGATCTGTAGCAAGCTACAATTTGGAATGCAGTTTTGCCCAGAGTTAGTTGCACTTGGATAACCTCGGATGCATTATGCTGAGCAACTAGCCTGGAGGTGTGGATATCCTTAATGAATATGGACACACCTCCGCCTTTGGTGTTTCGGTCCAGGTTACATGGCCAAAAAGTGTGGTATGAGTTATAGCCTGATAGTGCAGGGGTGCTCTCTGGAGCCTTGAACCAGGTCTCAGTCACTGCACAGATATCAATGTTCTCCATTTTAAGGAGTACCTTGAGTGAGTGCATTTTGAGATTTAGACTTCTAGCATTGAGTAGCATTACCCTCAGTTTTTGCTTGCCTGTTCCTGTTGCGGTGGTGAATTTGTTATTTGAACCTTGTCTAAAAAGGCACTATAGGGACAGCAAGAGCCTTAGCCAGTATCCGGAATCCCAGGGGTGACAGGTGCAGTCCATCTGAGGCAAAGCATTGTGGTCTGTCGACAATGTCATCCCAGCCCCTTAGAATGACACCAGAAGCTTATGCAATTGTTGAAGTCGATCATTTTGTCCTTGTACTGTGGTATCATTCGGGGCAATGGCAGAATGCTACTCAGGGCTAGCGTCATACCTGCCTGGGCTACAAGATCAGAGAGCTCTTCCATGTCTCTTTTCATGTAGTCCAGGGAGGTACGTCTCAGGTCATTCACACCAACATGGACAATGACAGAGTCATATTTGTACTTGTGGAGTGACCTGAGTGCGTGGGTTATGTGGCGGATCCTGGCACCTGACAGGCAGCTGACAGTAACCTTCACCTTGTTTAGCCTGGTGAGTGGGACATCAGTGTGCCTGACTATAGAGTCACCTATGACTAGTGACCATAGCTATAATGTAATCAGAATCAGTACTTGTCAATAGTAAGAATGATGACACTATATGTGTTATCTTCTTCCCAAAAATAGGTGACTGCGGTTATCCTCTAAAGCCATGGCTAATGGCACCATACAAGCCCCATCAAATCTTGCTGAGTACGCATACAACAGATTAAACACTCTAACAATGAAACACCATGGAAAGTGTGTTTGGTGTACTGAAATCCAAATTCAGATGTCTGGACACATCCAGGGGTGCACTGCAATATACACCAAAAAAGGTAAAACAGATGGTTACTGTGTGTGCCAAGCTACACAACATGTTAACAGCAAAACAAGGTGGTTTGCTAGCTGCAGGTGTGAGTGACCTACCCAAGAGCCCCCCCCCAGATGTCTGAAGATTACATATCACGGGTCTATATCATCGGATCGAAAGTTTCAAACTCTGAATACCATATGGTCGACACCATATGTTCGAAGTTTGAAAATTTTCAATCCTAAAAAACAAAAAACTAAAACAGGAAACCTGTCATTAAGGGTTGTATGAAGGAGGGAAAGCCCCCCTGCACCCTCCACGTGGGGGGCTGCACCCCCACACCCTCACTACTTAAATATACCAACTCTGAGATCATACTACATTGAAGTAAAGGGAAGAATTCCCTACGGTGATCTCCATTCACACTTGTGATGTTTTTAATATTCGAACATTTGGTGTTGCCCAAATGGTATTTGCATATTGAAATCTTCACTGTGATAATATAGACCCCATATCACAGGTGTCAAAGGATGATTAGAAGAGCACAGGGTGAGAAGAACTAGACATTGGCAATGGAGGATGTTCATAGGTTCATAGGCTGGTACTAGGCTATCGGCCCTAGGGCCTATACAAGCCTAGCCATAACAATTCCCTGGCTATTTCTTCCCACAATATTTACTTTTCTGGACCCCTGTCTAGCAGGGTGACTGACGTGATCCCCTGGGTTGAATTTCCTATCTCCCATCCAATCGTCAAGATTCCTTTTGAAGATGGCCAAAGAGGTGCTCTGCTTGACGTGTATGGGCAGTCTATTCCAGAGTCTAGGGAGTCTTTGAGTCTGGAACCTATCCCTCCAGTATGTTTTGTTTATTGTGATGACAAGGTTTAGATTGTGACAATATGTTCCAGTTGAAGGAGCACAGTAGTGTTTGACATAAACCTTCAAGTCATGACAAGCCACACATACATAAGTACACAGAGTAAACAGTGATGCTCATGTATTTCCCCACAACAGAAACACAGATCACAATTAACTGAAATAACCCATTAGTTTTCCCTGTTGACCATCACACATGACGTAAGCTTAAGGTATACCAGTAGGAACATTTACAAAACCCTAAGAAGAAACACTAGCATAAGATGATTGTCTGCAAGGTACATCATCAAAGAGGAACACATGGACAAATGTGTGGGATGCAGGAAGTGTGCACAACAGAAGCTGTCACTGGGCAGGTAGGATAACATCATACAGGTAAATAGCATGGAAGATTATTTATGTATTGATTGATTGATTGATTGACATTTTATTACTGGAAAAGTCTGACTGGGTAGAATCATATTTTCAGGGGAGGCCAGAGGATCAAAACTCCAAATTATTACAAAACATTTTAAAAACAATAATTTTACAATCTTCAAACTTAAAACAAAAACATCTTCAGCTTAAATAATTATAACAAATTAGACATAATATAAAAACATTGGTTAAGAATCAATACAAGTTATATGACAACCATTTCATATTTACAGAAATTTTAGACAGTTTGTAGAGAAGTTAAAAATAAGTTAGTCTAATACAAACAGGAATTGCAATATGAAGAGAGGGAAAAACTAGCTTATGGTATATTTAGTGAGAAAGTCAGGGAAGAGAATTTGAAAGAAGTAAGGAAGTAAGTGAAGAAGGGAGAGTAAGGAGTTATAAGGAATGAAAAGGTACTTGCTAACATTTAGGGATATAGGTTATCTTGGTTTAGAGCAAGAACAGAGCCATATTTTTGTTAAGAAGTCTTTCTGAGCACTTTGAAAAGATGGGAGGGAGAGTACTGACCTGATGGATACAGGTAAGGAGTTCCAGGCTTTATTAACTTTGCATAAGTACAGGCAATGCCCAGCAGATTTGATAAGTTTGTAGACAGACAGGAGTTTTTTGGACACTGGACTGCAATAACCAAAATGTGTAAAATGATTTTTAGTGCTGGGCAGGCAGATGGCTGCTGGATAATTTTATAGGTGGTAAGAAGATGTGTATATGTTGGTTGATGTTGCAGTTCAAACTAAAATAGACTTTTCAGTGCTAAACAGTGACGGGTTTTATAAGGGGGATTTGCTGCAAATTTATCAACTTTGTTATAGCACTGGTCAAGTTTTAATTTTTGTGAAGCCCAGAGGTTAGTAAGGATGGAAGCACCATAAAGAACCTTAATGCAGGGATCCTCCATGGTTCTCTCAACTTCCTTTGCTTGTCCTCTGACATCGGCCTAAAGTTTAGTCTACAGTGCATAACCTAACCTGAAGCCTCCCACCATTCCTGATATTCCTGGCTTCCAGACAGAAAAAAGAACCTCTATGCAGGGATCCTCCACTGTTCTCTCAACTTCCTTTGCTTGTCCTATGACATCGGCCTAAAGTGTATGTATGGTATGGGCAAGTCATTGTAACCAGTCTATGTTGTATTTAGCCCTGCGCTCCATTGCTAGCAGCCTTCTGTGGACTTATTTTTACCCCACTATTAGGCCCTTACATTACTTTTTACCTTTCCCTTCTCTGCTCTAAGTGCTCTTGTCATGTACTGCTTTTCCACTAGATGGCAGCACATACCTATTGCTTAAGTATTCACTTTATCCCCTAAGTTACTATATATTGAATCCTCTCCAAAGGATCCATTAATTCCCTGCCTCTAGCCTCCTATCTCTGTTACACTCTCTGTTCTTACCTTACTAACAGTTACACTAAACAAGTGCTAAATGCTCCATACTTTGATTGTTTCTTCACAGTCTTGCCTTCTTCCTGTCTCCTTGTTTCTACCCGCTCCATTCGCCCTGCGGGCTCACTCTGCTCCCCTCCCTACCCCCAATTCCCACTCACCCCCAGGGGTCCTACTCTTATACTTTCTAACCACACCCCTTCCTCTTCCCATTAACCTTTACACATTTCCCATTGGCCAATTTTTCTCTTATCTCCCATCTCTTTACCACTCCACTCCATACTCACCACACCCCTCTATCTTTACACACTCTCAGCTTAAATACTTACATCTTTACATATATATTTAACAAATAGCTAATCCTTCCCAATGGCTAAAACAATCATACCTTTTCAGATTCTACTCTGCTTTACTCTTTTATCACTACCACTTTTAACCTTTGCCTATTTACTCTCTTCATATGAACACTAAATATATCCACACACTGACTACCCCAATCAACAAACTAACTCTTAACCCCTACATAACCATGCAAACATAATATGCTCACCCAGCTACCTACTTGCTATGTATCATAGAACACTACACATTAAATATAATTCACTACATCTCAGGAGAGTGTTATTTCCATACAGCAAGTTCCCTAACCTAAGCTATCTAGGACAACTCCTCTCATTAAAGGATGGTGATATTCATCCTAACACTGGCCCAACAGCAACCTCTATCTCTCTCCATAACCATAATCAATCAACCTATTACCCCCTTGCTAAACCATCTAACTCCCTCCTACTAGCTCATCTTAATATACGTAGTATTAACAACAAAGTAACTCAACTCCATGCTCTTTTAGAAGTGTACTCCTTTGACATTATCTGCCTAACAGAAACATGGCTAAAACCTGTCATCAAAGATAATGAAATTATTCCACCTGGATATAATATCCTAAGAATTGACAGAGTAGCTAAGAAAGGTGGTGGGGTTGCTATTCTATTTAAATCTGGCTTACAATTAACCACATACAACTGTAATCTACCTCTAGATTCCCATGCTGAGATTCACATCTCTAAACTTGAACTTAATGCTAAATCAATCTACATTATCTATATGTATCTGCCCCCTGGAAATAACATAGCCACCATGGAAAATATCCTTTGCTTGCTATCCCAACACCTGCCTCAAGAAACCATAATCTTAGGCGATATAAATTTGGATTGGAATTCCTATTGTACCAGCCTTCCTACCACCCACATTAAACTACATGTTTTTTTCTCAAACCATTACCTCACCCACCAGAATAAATAAAGCTAACAAGAAAGCAAGTATACTAGACTGGATTCTTATAAACAATCATACTCACTACTATAACTCTGGAACCCTCCCTAATGATATAAGTGACCACTCACTTACCTACTTCATCAGGCATAAAGCCAACACTCCCATTCTATCCTCTATCAGAAGTATTAGATCCAAAAATAAATTTAACCCTGATTTATTCCAAATGGAACTAAGAGCATGCAATTGGGTTCCCTTAAAACACCTCCCTTTAGATGTAGCCGTTAATTTCTTTAATTCTACATTCTTTTCCATTCTCAATCACCACGCTCCAACCAGATCTGTTAGAATTAAGGCCAGTTCTGCCCCATGGCTTTCCAATGAAACCAAACATAAAATTATTCTCAGAAATAAATATTGGGCCAGATGGAGAATGACTAAAAACCCTGTTGACCAACAAACCTTTAGACAACTTAGAAATGACACCAAGAAGGCCATACTTCCTGATAAAAAACTACTACTTACAATTTCAACAACCTAATCACAACAACCCACAAAAATTCTGGGCTAGTATTAAGCAGTTACTCCACCCAGGTCAATCCACTACACCAAACCCTCAAAATACAGACCAGAAAAACCCCATCCATACAGCTAATACCTTCAATACCTTCTTTACAGATGCTATCCAAACACTAGCTAGTCAACTATCACCAAATACCTTCACACTACCTTCTTACACCTCAAACCCACTCCCTCCTTTTCAGTTCAAACCTGTCCCAACCACACTTATTCAAAACCTTTTGAATAAAGTGAAACCATGCTCTCCTTCTGCAGATCAACTGCCTTCTGAATTTCTACAATTATCATCCAAGGCTATTGTCTACCCTATTTCCATACTGATCAATAGAACTATAAGCGAAGGTCACATCCCCACCTTATGGAAAGTCTCCCATGTTATCCCTCTGCATAAAGGTGGACACTCCACTGAGCTATCAAACTATCACCCTATTTCCCTACTCTCTCCTTTAGCTAAGATTATGGAGAAATGTATCCACAGGCAATTACTCCACCACTTAATTGAAAACAATTTACTTTCCAACCGTCAACATGGTTTCAGACCCTCACACAGCACTATCACTGCCCTCCTTTCCTTTACTGATTACATTAACAAACAACGAAACCTAAATAATCTTTCTTCTACTCTATTTATCGACCTATCTAAAGCATTTGACATGGTAAACCATCAGATTATCATAAGCATACTAAAATCTCTGTCATTAGACCCACTTTCCATAAAATGGTTCCAATCCTACCTTGACAAATGACAGCAAGCAGTACTATGGCATAACACTCTATCCACCCATCTACCCATTACCTTAGGTGTCCCTCAGGGGTCCATACTAGGACCTCTCCTCTTCTCCATATTTATAAATGACCTTCATCTAGCTATGCCCCAAGCCACTTGCATAGAATATACTGAAGACTCCACACTACTATGCTCAGCTACATCCTCCCAAGACCTTCACTCTCTCACCCAGAAGGTATTCAACATAGTTGAACAATGGTTTACTCAGCATTGCCTTCTTTTGAACCCAAAGAAAACCAAACTCCTCCTCTTCACTCCTACTCAAAAGTCCTCTCCTCTTCATTTCTCTGTGACATTCACCAGTGGTACTATAATATCTCCAGACTCTACCACCAAACTTCTAGGTGTCACCATCGACAACAATCTGAACTTCGACATCCATATCAACAATACTATAAAGACTGTCAACAAAAAAATTGGCACTCTCTATAAGATTAAACCCTTCCTTTCTCCTACTGCCAAAACTACTATAGCTCATACTCATTTGATCTCTACACTCCTTTATGCTTCTCCAATTTTTATTAATGTATCCAAGACTATCTTCAGCAAATTGGAATTGTCCTATAATAACATTGCAAGATTTGCAACAGGCAACCCATTTAGAACCCACCATTGTATAAATCTAAATCAGCTAGGATGGTTAGAACTACAACACCTGATTAAATTTCACCAACTAACCATTGCCCACAACATTCTTTACAAACCTTCTAATACTCCTAGTTTATCTAGCCTTATCACCCCCTATAATAATCTGAAGGCTTTATGCTCATCACACAAATTCTTGTGCACACCTCTAAATCTAATAACAGGGCTGGGGATTCTCTCTTCTCTAATACTGTAGGTAACTACCAGAATATTCTCCCTAATGACCTCTCCTCACTCACTTCCTTATCACTCTTCAAAAACAGACTTAAACTTTACCTCAAATCATACTGGCTATGCCCCTGTACCAAACCAGACTAGTCAACTATCTTATTAAACTTGACCTTGCCTATACTGTGCTTACTATCCACTGTTACATCTTCCTTCTTATTATATTTTTCTCATGTCTCCCTATTTTACACTATTTCGCTCCTCTTTACATACATTTTTTTCAAGTTAATTCTTAGTAACATCACTACACAACTAACTTCCTTTCTCTACTGTTGACTTTACCTGTATGATGTCCCTGTACCTTTCAATTTGCACTCTTTATGACTCTTGTCCTCTTTACACACCCTGTGCTAACCTCTATGCTTTACAACAAATGTTTTCATTGTTTGATTATTTTATTATATTTTTATTATATTTGCTATTTTTTATTACAAAGTTTGCTTTTTGTTGTTTGTAATTGTATTTGTATTTTATCATGTCTTGGAGCTTATCTCCCCGGGCCTCTACTGAAAATGGACATCTATCCAGTTAGACTAGCCCAGTCAACAAATGTAAAATAATAAAAAATAAATAGAGAGGAGATAAGTAGTGGCAAGTGTAGTTTTAGTTGGGTTAGTGGGAAAGTTTTTGGCTCTGTAAAGCATCTTTAGTTTTTTATAAGTTTTTCTTGTGCAATTTTGTATATGCAGGTCGAATGTAAGATTATCATCCACTATCACCCCTAATAATTACCAGTCAAACAGCCTCTATCACAAGAAATCCAAAACAGGGTCTGTGCAATAACAGTGCTGCATCACATGCACATGTTATCACTACAGCATGTCTCATTTCCAGGTAATCTATGTGCAAACATGCAGTGCATCAGTGACAGTGACACTCAACATACATGCAACATACATCAATGTTGGGCATACAACAATATAAGTGTATATACATATATATATATATATATATATATATATATATATATATATATATATATATATATATACATATATATATATACCTATCTCTCTCTCTCTCTCTCTATATATATATATATATATATATATATATATATATATATTTATAGATCTACCTTACAAGCTCGACACTTCACAAGATCGACATTTAGAATGATGAGACCACAAGACCGACAGAGCAGATAACGACAACTTGTAATCCCGACAGCGAAAACACCGACATAGGAAACGTGTGAGCGCGACTCGGTAAGTATGCGATAGTGAGGGATTTAGGGTTAGGGTGCGGGTAAGGTGAGTGTGTGATAGTGAGGGACTTATGGTTAGGGTATGGGTAAGGTAAGTGTGCAATAGTGAGGGACTTCAGGGTTAGGGGAGGATTAAGTGAGTTAGGGTTAGGGTGCGGTTAAGGTAAGTGTGCGATAGTGACGGACCTTAGGGTTAGTGTTTGGGCTAAGGTTAGTGCATAGATAGTTGTGTGTAAGGTGTAGTGTAGGTTTTTAGGTTGTTGGTGTGCTTGTGTTGTGTGTGTGTTGTGTGGAACAGGAAACTTTTTGTTTTGTTAACTGTTGGGATTGTGGTTTGTCGGGCATGTGAACTTTCGTGTTTTTGCGGTTTCGTTCTTGTGGTCTCGTCGTTCTAAATGTCGATCTCGTGAAGTGTCTAGCTTATAATGTAGATCCATATATATATATATATATATATATATATATATTTACATATATATATATATATATATATATATATATATATATAAAGAGAGAGAGATGTGCAGATTTAGTCAGATATGGGAAGTTGCTCATGGGACACACAAGTTAGTATGATGATTGAAAATGAAAACAGATATATAGAAATACAGTGAGTGCTGTGGGTGAGGCATGTGCAGTGCCATATTAAAATGCCGTAAGCAGCACCGGTATGCATACAAAGGCTTAGTCATGCATGTGAGAATGGAAGACAACAAAGGGAAGAATAATGTTAACATGGGTCCTATCTATCCACTCTCAAATGATGCAAACACAAAAGCAAGATGTCACATAATACATTACTGTCCTCAATATAAGTGCTAACTTATACCAATGCAAAAGTGGCAATACATATAACACATTGAAGCTAGTCACCTAGGTTAGATAAATAATCTGAAAATCCTGTGACATCAGAATGTTGAACAACCACCTACAGATTAATTTGTCAGTGGTCTGCACAGAGGTCATCATTGTCATGGGATCAGAATAACACAAAAGGACGCACATTGGATTAGCTCTCTGTGTTACTCTAATGCAGTCTAGGTCGCCCACACTGATGGTTCAGACTGTGATCCTGGCTGCCACTGCCACATCCAAAAACACTTGGCCTGTGATGCTCTACCAAGGAACTGTTACCTATAGAAAAAGAGAATGGACATGAAAACAATGTCTGAATATGTAGTATATGTAATGACATCATCACATGTAGCAATCCATTAAAAAAGTTGTATGGGTCATATGTGGGATTTGAACCCATGGCAGTGGATATCACAAGTACAATATGACCACACAGCCATTACTTTAGCAATGGTGTTTCCACAGTTGCATGCACATCCAAACATAATGAGCATAAGTGACACCCATCATAACAGACATTACTGTCATTATATGGTATGCAACACACATAATGGAAGTTTTACAGAGTGAGAGAAGAAAATCGTCATTCATATTAAAATGAACTGTCATGCAGTCATGGCTGCATATCAGCACAATAAACAGTGAATGTTCAAAACCATCCTCATGTCATTTCTATCAGACTGAATGCAATAACAGCTGCAACTATATTACTAAGCATCAGAGAGTATCTGTAAACAAGTCGGTGAACATCAACTTATGTAAATCATAGGAAGCTGTCATTGTCCGTAAACATACCACAAGCATTACATGTTAATCAGAAATTACTATGGCTATATTTTCATTCTGTCCTTATCTATTGTTCACTGTGGCTATTTCCTTTTTATTTGTACAACTACATATGAGGAAAATGCCCCTGTCACTGATGCCCATTTACCCATCTGTATGCATATTGTTCAATTCTATACCCCTCCTTTATAGCACAGATTATAATGCAGACCAGTTAGCAAAAAAAAAAAAAAAAAAAAAAAAAAAGGACTGGCAACTTATTTACGTTGATTTATACAGATTAATAACAATGTAGGTATGTGATAATAGCAATTTATTCTTACTCTACCACAGCAATGCCAGCAGATGACACCTTACCTTTGAAGCTAGCTGCACATCAGCTATAACTTAAAGGGGTCCAAATAGAGAGATGATAAAATGACCAAGCAAAGGAGAGTAGTATTGCTGGAATTGAATTCATCCTCAAGTCTTGGTGAGTACCTTCATGAGGTTAACCCCGTTTTTACAAAATTTCACCAAGTTAACACTGATATATAGACTGTATTATGTATAGCATAAATTATGAGCAGAAGTAGGTTAAAAAATAAAAAAAAGACAGCTAGGAGCACTAGTCTCAGGATTAAAAAGTGTCCAATCCTGGCATGTGCGCTGGTGCCAAGACTGAAAAAAATGGCAGTGTAGAAACCTCAAGGCATGGAAACAGTCCTATAATGCGGTTTGGCCAGGTTCACGGGGAGGATGGCCTCATGCTGTAGGAGGAAGTATTAGTACACAAAAAACACAAAAATTGACAGGCCAAAAAGAGCCATAAAGATGAAAGAGGGGACTACTGAGGATAAGATACAATGTATGCTTTGTTACTATTATGCAAGCCCAAACTTTCTGGATAAAAAATAAAAAAAATTAAGAGAGAAATTAGAGGGAAAAAATACTTGCATGAGGAAAACTGCTTCAAATACAAATTTGTGTTCATACAATAAATTCATGAAAAACATTATATAGACCACTAAACTTTGGGCCGTTTGGAAAAAGAAGAGACTGAGGAAGTACGAAAATATAAAAAACAAAACTTAGAGATTTTTGAAAGGTATAAAAAAGAAACATGGTCATGGGAAAGAAAGATAATAATGTGGGGCAGTATATTTATGCAAATTATAAAGCCAAACTAATCAATCAAATCAAACCAATCTGCAATCGTTGGACAGCATACATATTTGATGACCTTACAAGATACAAATATAGTAAACATTTTAAAACATGAGGAAAACAAGTATAAAATGACATCCCTGCTTAGTTTACCAGAAGCATATCAGTGTCAAGCAGGAATGGAAATCAATCCAGAAGTAGATAAAAATCAGGCAGCAACTGAATGTGCTGAAAAACAAAAGAAAGAATATAACGTGAAGGATTTGATGAGAAGACAAGAAATGTGGAAAAGACATAAATATAGTTGCAAATACATAAAACTCCTGCAACAACCTCAAGTCTATCAGGATCTGACACAGGACTGGTTAAGTAGAGGTGAATTTAAACCAAAAGATGAAAAGTTAATATTGGCAGCTCAGGGTAGTGGACTACATACATTTTGGTTTACAAAAGACCATTGAACATGTTGGAAAAACAGACAAATGCATGTTTTGTAAATCATGCAAACAGTCACACATTTGTTGCTGGGTGTGATGCACTAATGGTAGACATACTAATGTGGTAAGACTGTTGCATTGAGGATTGTGCAAACATTACAATGTTGAAGTAGCTGAGAAGCATTTTAGACATGAGCCACAAAGCATCATGGAAAATAATGAAATTTATATCACACGGGATAACCCATTATGATCAGTTCAAAAAACAAGAAAAACAGATATAGTAGTCTATGAAAAGAAGGCAAAAGTAGCACTGATCACTGAAATTGCTACACCCAGTGATTACAGTGTCTTACTTACAGAGAGACACAAATTCATACAATACCTGGATTTGCAGGTAGAAATGAGGGTAATGTAGAGATGGATACCCAGACAGTTCCAACAGTAGTAGGAGCAATGGGTCTCATTAATAAGAATTTACAGTCATATTTAGATATGCTACTGATACATGTAACTCTGTATGAATTACAGAAGGAGTTAATTCTGGGCATATTGTGAGTACTGCAAAGAACATTTTTGGCTAATATCAAAGACTGAAACAATACTAATTTCATGAACTTTAATCATACTTTGACTTAGGAAGGGGGTCCATTCCCGTCATGATATTAGAAACCCAAATGACCAGGAGAAATTAAATCAAGTGAGTTCATCTGTGTGCCCATAGCTTTTAAGCAACCTTTGCACCATACATAATTAATGATGTTCAGTAATATTCAATATTTTGGAATCCGTTTTGCAGAAGTCTTCATAAGTTCTCAAACTTCAGTGCATTAACCAATAGCTTGGTATAACTGGAAAGTGCTCAGCACAACTAAGCAACAGATATCAGTAACACATGCCTGATGCCCACCAATAGTCTGATACCATCCTATATGCACTAAGTTTAAATTGTGATATTGATAATTTATTACCTATTGCTACCTGTGAACTGAGTGAGACCTCAGTTAGCAGTTTTGTGAAGGTGTTTTTTGTACCAATTTCAACTGTAATAGTGTGGATATTGACTGAGAGGATGCTTTCGTGTGTTCAGGCACCAAACATGAGTGAGGAAGACTGCCCAGAAGGAAAATCTCTATGCTGGATATGTGCAGATGATGAAAGCATGCCCAAGAAACCACAAAATGATTGACATCTGGAACCATATTGTGAGGGAGTACCACAGATGGACTGGGATCTGCTGGACTGGTGTTAAGCAATACACTGATGTGAATATTTCATGCATCTATGTGGGTTTGAATCTCGGTGTACACTACTTATAATGTTATTTTGACAGTTTCATATTTTCTATTTCACAATGAATCTGTGAGGAGTATACCTGTTTGTTAAGGTATACATTACAGCTTTTTACACATCATGTATATATGTGGTGCATTAACGCATATAAACACTCAGGTCTCTGATGATCATGTGTCTCTGTTATCTGCAAAGTTTCTAGAAATACTCTACAGTCCTTCTGTTTGATGTGAATAAAATGCAATTACAAGACATGCGGCTCTCTAAACCTTATTCTGTCTTAAGGCTGTATGTTTACCACAGTATGTGTAGATGTGCTCTTTAATCACATGGTTGTGCACTAATTATATTACTGGCTTGCCCATTTTAAAAAGTAAATTCTAATGTTTACTTCTGAAAAATATTAACAGTTTAACTCAGTATGCTGACACATGCTAATGTTATAATGTGAATATATGTGTATTCTGTCATTATTCCACACCTATTTACAACATCAAAGAAAGTGTGCTGTCTATTAGCTCAAAACATTAAGCAATAGGCCAATGTGAATGTTTCACGGATCTATGTGGCTTCTAATCTTAGTATACAGTATTTAACATGATATTCTGCTAGATCTGCAGTTCCTATTTCAAAATAGATATGGAAGATACTTGTTTATTAAGCTATTCAGTATAGCTTTTTACACATCAGATATATACATGGTGCTTTACTGCCTATAGCTCTTAGGTCTTGAATGACTACAAATATCTCAATTATCCATAATGTTACTGGAAATATCCTATGTATGCCAATATGGCTGTATGTGTAAATGCAAAGTAATACATACGTAGATTACTTGTATATTTTAAATGTCAAGATATTATGTTATAATCAGTTCTTGTTTAACATTGATTGCCCTCCTAACTAATGTACATGTTGATTTATTAAATACCAGTGAAGAACACTAAATCCTATAATGTGTAGTTATATCTGCCAAGTGCAGCCATATGCTTTATTGCAAAGTATGACATTTTCTAAGTGTTGCAACTGTTTGTTATTGCTGTGAGCAATGTGTGGGCATGTACTCAAGTTTGCATGCTACTCTGATTCAAATGCACAGCACATAGCAAAAGTTTCACTTTTCTTTTAATCATTCTGTAGTATACAAACAGAAATTCATGTGTTTAATTCTTCCCTGCATAGTCATACAAATGACTTTTTTAACTTCTATCAGTCCATACAAGCCAAGCCAAGATAGATTTGATAAGCAGGTAAGTGCTAAATGTGTAGTACAACCACGAGGAAAGTTGTGGGTTTGAATCTTAGTTTCTCCAATTTGTTTACAGTCCTCCTCATGAGTGTGCAGCATTGACAGTGACATTGCAATAACTGAATGTTCAAAACGTCAAACTGCATTTTATGTCAAGGCTAGCCAAGCTGGGATGCTCACTAGTTGTTACTGTTTTGTTGTACATAGCAAACATATATTGACATGACTCCGTCCTTCTGTGGCACTAGTGCATTTTTTTTCTCTTTTTGCAGGTGGTGAATACCATGCTTATAATCAAGCTCTGTGCATTGACTGTTTGCACAGGCTCAATGAGCAGTGGAGAGAGAGAGAGAGGTATGTGTGATGACTGTCAACATGTATTTCCCAGAAACACCCTTAACATAATTAAAAAAGTCAGTTTTGCTTGCAGCTTCAGGCATACTAATATTAATGCCAGACTACCAATAATGCATCTGCAAGGTAAGTGCAATAGTCGTAGCTTTCTTGTAGATAACAGTGCAGAATTAATTTAAACATTTCCATCTGAGTTATATGCAGGGTATGTTTAATAACTGCAATTTACGTTGTCCTTTTTAAGTCTCAACCTAAATGACAGACATCTGTGTATCACTGTCATAGTGCTCACCTGTAATGTTTCCTATATAAGTTGATTGTGTTGTTGTAGTAGAAGTATTTTCATTTTTCATACACTATGGGATCTAAGAAAAGTCTTTCTCATGCACAATACAATGTTTTGCATTCTTTGCAAGATAACCAGAATATTGTGATTAACCATGCTGATAAAGGTGGGGCAGTTGTGGTGTGGGATTTGTTCCTTTATTTGCAAGAAGCTTATAATCAGCTATTGGATGGTCAATTCTATCAGAAGATGGTTTTGGACCCCACTTTACAGTTTAAGAAAGATATTGATGCCTTTTTATCATTAGCTTTGGAAGAGGGCATTATTTAAAAATACAGTATATCATCTTACAGTACAGGATCCTTCACCCCAATATTTTTATATGTTGCCCAAGGTACATAAAAATTCAATAGGTCCCCAGGGAGGCCTATAGTTTTGGCCTGAGGTTTTTGACTGAGCTACTTTCAGCATTTGTAACTAAATATTTAAAACCATTGTTGCTAGTGGTTAGTTTTTGGTTGGAAAATATTCCTCTATATAGCCTTGGGTTTAACACTTTTCTAGTTTGTTTAGCAGAACATGTGTAAACTAAGTGTTTTACTTCAATGGTGAGTGCTTTTTGCAATTAAAAGGCACAGCTAAGGGAGTGTCCTTTGCACCTATTTATGCAGATCAGTTTATGGTTTAGAAAAACAATTGATGTATGATGTTAGTTATAACATTAATTTAGAAGAACTAGACATATGGAAGTGTTATGTGGATGACTGTTAGATGATATGGAAATCTGATATTATCTATCTGCAAGAATTTGTACAATATTAGAATGATAACAAATGGGGTTTACAATTCAGTTGAATTATCATTTAAGTCAGATCTCCTTTTAGCATGTTGAGGTGGCTAAACAAGTTGATGACAAATTGGCTACCTCTTTGTTCCAGAAGGAGTTTCAGTATAACTCCCCTTTAGATGCTACTCATTGTCATCCACCCCATATAATTGAGAACATCCCTAAGTCCCAGTTTTTAATGATTAAGAGGATTTGCTTTTTAGCTGAGGAGTTAAATAAACATAATGTAGAAATGACAGCAAGATGTTGGGCTAGAGATTATAAATTGGATAATATTCATCATGGACATAATTTGATAGTTCCATGGTTAGATCCTCATTATTACATTATGGAACAAAAAAGAAGCAGGATGCTCCAATACATATGGTTATCAACTTTGGACATAACTCTACAGCTTTTTGTAATTTAATTGATAAACATTGAGGGATACTTTAGTCTGATAATAAGTTAGCAAAGTTGTTACCTACACATTGTGCATTTTCTTATAGATGGGGAAAACTATTGGTAATTATTTGAACCATTTTAAAAAAGTTTTTCTTTCTGATTCAGTTGTACAGCACTCTATTGAAGGGATGCAATTGGTGGGCAGTTTTCCATGTGAACATCGGTCATCTTGTAAGTTTGTTATGAAAATAAAACAATGTTCATTTCCTAATGCATCTCATGTTTTTGACATTCATTGTATGAATACCTGTGTATCTTAATGGGTTATATATTTTTAATGTAGTCGCACTGCTTTTTATATAGGACAAACTTCGCATCTTTGAACACTTTAGTGATATTAGGAATTGTTGTACATCTATTGCTTTATATAAGCATACCCTTAATCATTCTGATGCTTCGTTCAAATTTACTGCTATTGATTGTATTTGTTTCAAAGGGCTGAATAAGTTGAGGGTGGCATGAATTATTAAATAAGAAATAATGGAGTTGGATTATTAGACTAGGTGTTTTGTTTTCTCCTGGACATAATGATGGATGGTGATTGGTTCTCTTTAATTCTGGGGGAGGGGGTGATGTTCAGTTCTGTCAGAAGATGGTTTTGGACCCCAATATGATGTAATTTACTTGTATATTACCTTTGGCACTGAAGAAGGTTATTGGTCAAAACAAGTTTGCCTTGCCTATTAAATATCTCTATATGTTTTTTAATTCAATATTAATAAAGTGTATATTATTGCTGATGTGGAGGGCAGTTTGTTTGTTTTTTGGATGTTTGAATTTTGGACCTGCATTGTTGCCATAGTTGCAAGAGCAGTTCTGTGATGGATACTGAAAAATGAACCTTTTGATTGGCCTCAACTTGATCACAAGGTTAAGATTATCAAATAATTCAGTGAATCACTGGGTTGTTGTGTGAGGGCAGATTTTTTTTCCTTATTCCAATACTGCAGTCTACTCAAAGGTCACTTATAATTACTAAAGGGTGAAGGGTGCCACCCCATGCATGGATTTGGGGAGCTTTGCCCCACATGTCAACATAAATTTTGGCCTGGATTTATGAACTCCTGCTTGTTGTGCTAAGCTTGTATGTACAATGAGCAGTATCAAGCCATTAGACAGCAATATATGTCATGTCCAGATGCAAAACAAGGGTTATCAACTGAATATGCTAATGAATGCAAAATCAACCATGCTGTATGCTAATGAACCACAAAATCATGGGTTGAGTGACTCAGAAATGTATAAAATGAGTACAAATGTTGCACTCACTTTAGATTTGAATTCAAACACATGCTGGAGCATCACAGCATTAGAACTATAAAAAATGGTAAGGGTTGTTGCAGCTATTATAAAACTGTATCTGCAACAGGCTTTCATTTAAGGTGCTGTTGCTGCTGCCAGACTTTGCCTTAGAATGCATAGGGTCTTCCTACCACATTTGCCCTATCATGGACTGCATGAAATTGAAAGACAACAGGGTGGACAGAGATACTATATAAGAAATAGAGGACATCTGATGTCCTCATCTGATGCCCCATGGCAATTGTGGAGAACATATCCCAGAGGAAACTAATCATGCAAAACACCATTTCTCTGAGGTGGTAGGGGCCATAGATTTCACCCAAATTGAAATAAAAGCCCTAACTGGTCAACTTAGGAAGGATGTGTGTGAACAGAAAAGGGTATCACTCTATCACCCCTGAGGTGATCTGTAATGCACAAGGTTATCTCCTCTAATGTGTATGCAGGTCACCCTGGCAGTTTGCCTGAATCCCATGTATGGCACCCCTGTGAGCTATACCTAAAGTTTTCAAGGGATGACTTCTCACAGTTCCTGCACTGTCTGATGATGCCACCTCATCACAGAAGTACAACATGGATTTATGAATGGGTATAATAACCTCACTGCCATATACACAGTTACTCATAAAATCATCTCTGCAAAGGAAAATAGTCAAGTGACAGGGTCTATTTTTGTAGACCTCGGCTGGGCATTTACGTATTACCCACTACTCTGCTTCAGATGTAATGTAATAACCTCATTTTCTAAGCACTTATGAAATCAAACATTCAAAGTCAGAGGAGGCAATATGACATTATTCTTGACAAAACTAGACATGATACCCGTGGAATCCAAAAATCTCTGCAAAAAGACATTACCACTCGTATCACCTTGGTTAACAGAAAGTCTTCTAATGATTAATGACAATAAAACTGCCATACTAACTTTTGCTTCAGAAAATAAACAAGAAACATCACCCTAAAATAAGTACAAGAATATAAATATATTGGGCTTACAGTAGATCCTACCCTCTCTCAAAATTCATGCAAAGCACATTGTTAAAAATAGTTACACAAATCTCACGCTGAAGCTTGAAGAGCCATAGCAAAGAATACATCCACACTTACAGTACATTCTGCCAAAGACAGCAATATCATCCAAACTACTATCAATACCATCTGTATACTTACTAATGTAGCAAATTGTAAGGAGCATCACATTGTCTTACCAACAGAAACTACTGCCCCATCCCAGCTAGAGTCTCACTCCTCCTGTATGGCGTTCAAAAAGCATAAGCCCTACTGTTCTTCCTTGTATGCTAAACTACAAGTGAATCCCTTTAATATTCCTGAAGAAGCCAAGGAAACAGTGCAATGACTGTAGTTAGGCCCACATTAAATTTTGCAATCAATTAAAGGAGCTTTAGCAAATAAAGCCACTTGGGACAACCTCGTTTCAGGAAATTAAACAACTTACATATTATAAATCACTCAAAAAATACTTTAAGACCACCTAAAGAACTCCTACAAATCCTCCTGTTTGTTAGACAAAAGCCACGCCTTCTTCTCCCTCTTCCACAAAACTATATATGGCAATGTATCTAACGGACCTGAATCTTAATGTAGGAATCCTACTGTGTAATCTAAAAACAAAATCATTGTACTAACATTCTTTCCGCTCTCCCCTTTCTTTTCCTCATCTCCCCCTTGTTATTCTTTTTCTGCTCAACTGACACCCCAGCTCTATCATTTCCATTCCCCCCTAAAAATCTTAGTCTGTGTTCTTTCTTCCTAGAGTGGTGCTGTACTGAAATATGAATATTGTTCCACCCCTGCAAGTTGAACACTGTATTCCAGCGCAAATAACATGATGTTATTCAACTTACAGTACTTTAATACTGAACTTTGTAATTTGCTATGTAATGTTGGAAACTTTAGTTATGTAAATATTGTAAATCATATTAACTTTGTAATTTGCAGTGCTTCTACATCCAGATCATACCTGAAAAAAGATCCCAGTACTAGCTCACCTACCCAGTCAAGAAAGACAACAAGCAAATAAATAAATACATAAATACTAAGTGTTATGATGCTGCATATCAGAAAGGATACCAGTTGATTTAGCTTTCATGTTGGGTAGGTGGGTATTGCCACTAACAAATAACATACCTACAACGAGTCTAACCAAGGCAAGACAACCAAGCAAGACAGTCATGATAAATTATACAACTACAAGGAGTTTCAGCAAGGGAAGTGTTAGAAATATATCTGATACTGTGACATCTACTGTAATTTCAAGGAATAGATTGATCATGAGTTTTAAATATGTAGATGGGTAAAACAAGAAGACTAAGGCAGTAGTCTTTCACTTTCATGGACTTGTGTCTGTAGAGGGCACTCTGTCCTGCTGCTGTGTGATGTGCAGCTGTGTTTAGCCCAGTCAGTGGAATGCAGTGACGTATAGGCCTCAACAATGTAAACAGGCAGAAAAGCCAGCCAGCTAAGCAGTACAATCTCTACTTGTTGGGGTAGGAAGTTGCTAAAACTACTAACCTATTATTTACCTCTCACAACGTGCCACTTTATTTGCAATCAGGAGAAACTACTCCACAATAAAGAAGTAGGTAGTCAATTTCAATACAGTTTAACATACCACTTCAGGGCTAGCCACCCAGTGGTATGAACATTGGCTTGAGATGATTATCTTTGTTAAAGTGACACCCCAACCACATTTGCAAAATGGTCTAAAGGGGTTGTGGATAGATGGATGAATGGATAACATTGTTAAGATTCTTCCTAAAGCATTGCTTTGAACTTTTATTACACATGTCTGAGTGATTTAATACATTACTTTATTTATATTAAACATTGCTTATCCAATGAGTACATGTTATTTAAATGTTAATAGTCCTTTTACTAAGTGGCCAGGGTACATGAAGTTATGGCATAATAATGTCACCGCCCGAAAACACATGATGTTTAAGAAATGGGTGTTTAATGTTCATATTGTACTAGTGACTTTCTAATACTGGATACATCGCTTTAAATGTACTGCTAGCCAGACAGTTGTTACAATGTAGTTATATTAAGTGATTACATGCTTGAATTCAGGAGTGTTTTTGCACTATAACTTTTATTAAAGGTTTCTTGCAAAGAGAAGCATCACAAGCAAACACAGAACAGTCAAAGAAGAAAAAAAAACAAGATAAAAAGAGAAAAACAACATATGCCAATAGTCTATATACAACTACTTACAACTATTTGCATCTATATTACACATACAAAGAACATTGGAATATGTATGTCCATAACTGTAAACCAAGCATTTTTTAAATCATTCAATGTTCTTTACATTGTGTATATAAATGAAATGTTAAACTTATACTGAAAAGGTTCCTTGGTGTCCAAAAACAAGTTCTTCATGGAACTTTGACATGACAGTATACACGTCAAATCTATTACAAAGGTATATTTAGAAATCAGTGTAACATCAGAACCATAACCTTTGCCCAACAATCTAATAAGGAAGATTTTTGTTTGCTGTTATGTTGTGATTTTGTATTTATTAATATATTTTGCTGACATATCTTTAAATGTGTTCCACTTTAACATTTTGAGCTCTAACCAGTTTTTAGCAATATAAAGTTTCAATAGTGTAAAGACAGTTATCCAAGTTCTCAGATCTTGTGGATTCTGTTCTTTTGGGGGACTATAGAGAATGAATTTTTCTCTCATTAAATTCACCCTCTCTAGAAATGTTGAGACAGCAAATAAAACTCCATAAAGGGTATTTTTTTCTCTTCTACATCAAATTTGCTATTTGTTTCATTTATACTTTATTAATGACAAACACATTACTAATAAAACAATCTTTATAAATGAGTTGCGGTCATCATTGACATCAGATAAGTTGATCTCAAAATCATATAATTTAATATTAAACTCTAAATATTATACACTTATTATTTTCTTTTTTGGCTGTCTATAAATCAAGTTGTGGAAATAAAACATATACTTAACAATTTATCCCATTAAAAAGCTCTATTTTATTCAATTTATGATCATATATAATACCTACATGACATCCTCAAAAAAGTTGAAATATTCCTGACTTGTCCTTCTTTATGTACTACATATGTCATTGATAATGCAGTCCTACTCCATATTTTTTGTTATTGCAAGTTTTTTTTCCAAATATTTTATTGATTTTCAAAAAGACAAAACATACTTTCTACTAGAATACAAATGAAACAAAAGACAGACTATATACAATATGTACATATGGCCTATATGAAAAAAAATAAGAATAACTTAGAGTTAGAGAGAGGTAGTTACATATAACAAAAAATCAGCGTAATTTCTCCAAGTACTAAGAAGATATACTCAACAGAGGCATATTCTCAGGACAAGAATCAAACTGCATTCTAAATTTAAATAATGGCTCAGGAAGTTAATGCTTACAAATTATATTGAAGTATTGGTACTTCAATGAAATTCATGAAAACTCTTCTCCACAAAAAATTATTTAACAAGTTCCAAATAGCATGAAGCCAACAAGTATACAGGATAAAACTACAATATGCTGTTAAGGGATGCAGTAATAGGCAAAATGAAGATTTAAGTAATACTGATAGAATGGCAGGTGTAATAATGTTCAGTTATTTTATGTGAATGTAATGTAATTTTATCCCATTAAAACCAAACGTCAAAGGAAATAACATTCTTTACTCCAGCAAAACCACAATAAAAGTTTAAATGGAGGTCAGGAAAAAAATAAGACTTTTTTTCTCAGGGCACCTGGGCCTCACACTCCCTAGGTATATTCAAACAATTAGTAAACCAGTGCAAAAACTCTGGTTATGTTGATTTCTGCACTTACTTTTGCAGTGTCACTCCAAAAGAGATCAGCAATACTAATTGTCCCCCTCCTCCTTCATGAAAAATAAAAAAGCAAGAAAAGAAAAAAATTCCTAAGCACATAAAACCTGTAACTAACAGAATATTATCTGGTATGCAAGTTGAATGCAAAATAATTTATATGCATGTAGACCGATTTTTAAGTAGTTAACCCTATTATGAGTCTTGTTGATTTAAACTTTCATATTTTTTATTGTAATGAATACTTACAAGAAATAACACTCAAATCATTGTACAGCTAATTGATGTTGATTTACCTTTTCCAGTTTCAGTCCCTTCAGATTAGCTAGCATGAATAATAACAGCTGGTATAAATAATGTAGGTGACTGAGGACATTCTTCAGACATGTCTGTAACAAATAATATGAAGCAGTACAAATATTAAACAATGCTTTAGGCCATTTATACAAACTGATGAAAATAATATTATACTGCTTTGGAATATGAGAATATTTTTTTCAATTAAATTATATACTTTTGATGCCAGACATTAGATTTTCATTCTTTTAATTACACAAAAAATACAGCCAGATGCAAAACCTGTTGCTCTATTACCTTTTCAAGTGGATTAGCATACTATGTAGAAATACTCCCTAGTGTCTAGTGTCCATTCAAATGTCTTTTGTGCTGGAAAATATGTTGCTCTATCACTTTTCTAGTAATTAAAATTAAGAAAAATACACCTGGTATCTTGCTAGCGTAGATGGAGTTGGGATTTATGGATGCCCCATTAACCCACACATACAATCCACCATGACAATAACACAAACACACTCACCTAACACCTCTTATACCTCTACATAGACTCACACACACAGCCATACATATACATACATGCACACATATCCCAACACTACCTATCTGCTAAACTTTCCAGCCACTAATGTGATATGTGATTCACCCATTGAAAATAATGGGTGAATACTATTTGGTAAATGAATTACAGCATGTGGTGGTAATGATGTGTGCAGCTTGGCTTGGTTGAAACATTTACTTTAAGCATTTCCAGGACAAAAAGCACATGGTTAATTACTATATGCCACTCACCCTTAACACGTTCAGTATCCCAGACAGACAGTCCATCTCTGGTGCTGCACCTCTCTGAGGTTGGCTGGTAACTGTGGTAGAAATTACTTAATAATCAGAAATGATTAGCAGTAATCTTTTTCATGCTAGCATAAATTTAATAACTTGAATAAAGGCATATAATAAAATTCAGTAGTTAATTATGTGATACTAAGGCCTGGAATCATGAATACACATTTCAGATAGCAGACAATATGTACCACATGGAGATATTACACTGTTTTGCAAAAGGGACACGGATAATTACAATGAGACGTACATCATAAGTAGGCAGATTGCTGTACTTCAAGGACATAGGATGGAAATGATTTAAGTGAAGAATAATGATGTAGCTGATGAGACAGAGATGGGCAAGGACATCCGCTGAAAATGGACACCCACCCAGTCAGACTTTCCTGGTAAACAAATGTCAAATAAATAAATGCTCTCAGGCTCCTTTGTGTAAGCCTTATAAGAGCACATATAAGTGGTACAGCAGGTAATGTGAATAGGCCTGCACTAGCAAGCTGCTGCTATGCAATGCATATCAACAGCATATATGCATATAAGCCCAGCTAGCTCGATATGCGTTGGTTCCATAAAATGGTGGAAATAAAACTGAAGAAGGAAGCAGAGGAGCACACAGTTGGAACACATAAAGGGAAAGCATGTTTGAGGAAGTAGGACACTTTTTTTTGGTGAGAGATCCCCATGTTTTATATGTATGTATGAAAAAATGTATATGTGTGCATGTGTGTGTGTGTGTGTGTGTGTGTGTGTGTGTGTGTGCCTGTGTCTGTGTGCATGTATCTATATAGATGGAATTACTTACTACTCAAATCCACAGATGTCAACATGCTTAATATTAGCAGACTTACATTGAGAAATCACATTGACACGCTACAATGCATACTCTGAGGCCTAATCCTCAGAACATGAAAAACAAAATAGAATGTTTTTGCAAGGGTACATTATATATTAACTTTGAGATCACATAATTTCCGGGGAAAGGGCATATCCCCCTACCCCAGGGACTGCTGATCTTGCACATCTGTTGACCATCTGTATATGTCAGCAAAGTGTGGCAACTATACAGAGGTCAAACAATTCAGCAAAAGCTGCAAGAAAGACCCAGACAAGCTAGAGTTATCACTGTATAAGACCTCAAACTTTCTGTAATGGAGGCTCATGGGATTTATACAAATGTCCCCTAAGGGCATACCACTGTTTTAACTA
This sequence comes from Protopterus annectens, assembly GCF_019279795.1. Lineage (NCBI taxonomy): Eukaryota > Metazoa > Chordata > Ceratodontiformes > Protopteridae > Protopterus > Protopterus annectens. The sequence goes on along the minus strand of NC_056731.1, from coordinate 335,290,880 downwards.
CATGATTCTGAATGTCCATGACTTTTAAGTCTTTGTGGGTACATTCAGACCAAACTGCATACATGCACTTTTGACATTTTTTTACCTTGTATATATATATATATATATATATATATATATATATATATATATATAAAGTGAAAGAGAGATGTCAGCAGTGTCAGTGATGTAACTCACCTTTGATGTAGGAAGGCCAGAAGGCTGTAGATTCTATTCCCACTCCAAGTGATGGGATTGCTGCCACTGCAGTACAGCATTGGGGTGGGTATTGTACTACACTGTGTGCACTATCCATCAGATGAGATGTTAAACTATGGTCCCATCTGCTTAAGTTGACGGCAGTTTAGGAAATATAATGGATCTTGTGTCACCTATTGACAAGAGTAGGATACTTTTATTTTATCAACAAGTTAATCGATTCCATGAGAGTATATGCACAACAATCCACAGAAAATATCATAAAATATAGCAAATATAAAACAGATGTATTTTAGTAAATATGTACATACATTCCCCTCCCTTTTTCCATAACCATTTTTGAACATTTACTAAAATAAGAACATAGCCCCAAAGTTTATTAAATAATTATTCACACCTCAATACCCACACATTCCATAGCACCCCAAAAAGAAATATATCAATATCATTAATGTCTACAGAAAAAGTAATTATTATACAGTCCATATATGATCATCTTTAAATACAGTAAATAGAAAATCAGCATTATAATAATGCAGTAACATCTCATAAAAAATGTTAATTGTAGATCAGTCAAGAAAGACATGGGGTAAAGTTAGTTGCCTCACTCTTAAAAGTCACACTAACCATCTCTATGCCTATATAACTACCTCTATTTCTATACAATAATGTGTTCTACAACCAAACATAACATTGTTTAAAGCTATAGAAACCTCATTCATTAAAAAAACTTCTCCACAAACCTAAACCTACTACTTTTGCCCAAATAACCATCCTAAATGTAGTAAACTAGCAGCAGATGCACTAGAGTACCCAGTAAGCATTCCAATCAATCACTCTGCAAAGAGAGCTATGTCCCTCCACTCTGGAAGAAATACTACATTTTGCCATTTCACATTCAGCAGCTGGTGAGACCACAGAGGTTCCTCACCAGGAGAATCCAGGGCCTCAAACATCTGCCTTACAAAAATAGGTTAAAAGCCTTGTCCCTTACTCAGTTTTATACAGACTCCTCAGTGGTGACCTCTGTCTGGCATACAAAGCAATCTCAGACCCCGCCTTGATGGGACTGCTGCATATCAGCAAGTCAAGCTCCTCTCGAGTAACCTTATAAATCTTATAATTCAACTTGGTCTGTGACATCAATAGGACTTGTTGGCAGGACAGATTTGTGTCCCAGAGACTCCCCCAGTTGTGGAATAGACTCCTTCTCCACATCATGCACAGTACCTCACTATCCCTTTTTAAGCGCAACCTGGATAACTGAATGGGAAACAGAAAACACACCCCTGGGATTCCACCTGTGTCCCTGATGGACAGGGGCTTCGGGTGCTGACTTGTCTAAACATGGGTTAAACTCTTGGCTGGGCTTATAAGGGCCTCAGGGCCAAAAGTCTAGTAACTTCCTATGATCCTATGAAAAATGCCTCTATCATACAGTATGCAGAAGATTCAACACGTATTTGTTCAGCTAAAACTATTTAAAGCTATAACAGCTAACACAGGAATTCCTTTCTCTCTACAGAGGCTTGGTTCTATAACTCCCAGCTACTAGTGAACCTCTAAGAAACCAAACTTCTCCTCATTCCTCTTAAAATATTTCCAAGACAGCAAACTCAGCTTTAACATAATCTCTTCCAGTAACACCACAATTATAACTGTTTCTCACTCCAAGCTGTTATGAGTAATACAGTAAAAAAAAAAAAAAAAAAAAGCACACACATCAATAACTTGGGGTCTGCAGAATTAAACCATTCTTTTTTTAACTGAAGAATCAAAAGTACATATAGCCACAGGATACCTATTTCCAACCCTTCTGTACAGAGCACCTGGCCAGTATTCTTACTCAGTATATTCCAAATACAACCCTATGATCAAGCGATAAAGATTACCTATGACCAAATCAACTTACTCAGCAGGACACTCTCTATTCTCATGTCATGTCTCATAAATGTAGAATGCTATTCCATTCCCTAAAAGGGAAAACTGTTCCCACAAATCTTTTAAAAAGTCCTAAAAATGCATCTCATGGATAATTGGACTTGCCCTTGCTCTACCCCGGATAAAATTATATTTCTTCTTACTTAATCCTATATTAACTACTTCAGCTTGTTTTTCTTTTAACCCCAGCTGATATTCTATGCCTTTTCTCTCTCTCATCACTATCTCCATTGATCCAATACAGTTCATATATCTGTAAGTAAACAATCACACTGATTCAAATAAATATGTTCAACAGAAGAAAAAATAGAATTTCTATTTTATCTTATACAAAAGTATGTCATGACGTTTTATAGGAATGCCAAACCCTATAAACTGCTATAAATGTAATTGTTATTCCACTATTTGTAACACTTTCTTAACTTCATTCAAGACATAATCAATGAAATTGCAGCAACAAACGAACAAACCCACCACTGTGGAATGTAATTGGAAAGTCTTTTTAGCTTAATTTTAGGGTAATTATGTAATTAATGCCTAATTGGTTGTGCTATATATGCTTGAGTGTTTTTGAACACTTTTATTCTCCTTTGAAGGCTCCAAGCTGAGGTGCTAGAGATTGTATTAAATTTTTCTCCTTTGGATCCTGGTTTGTGTCGGTTTTCCGTAATCAATGAAATTGTCTGCTTAAGTAATTACACTGAAATCGTCAGCATGTGATAAAACTAACTGATACCTCGTGTAATCTCTGATAAAGTTTATTGATATATCATTGAATATGCTTCAACTCTGGCATTCGTTATCAAATTTAATAAAAGTGTGCTTAGTGGGCAACCTTGTTTTGCTCTTCTACAAATCTTATTTTTTTCCCTCCAAATACCCATTTACCAAAGGTCTAACCCATTCAATGGAATTAAAACTGATTAGAACCTGAATAAGTATATTATTAATACCATGACTGCCTAGAATCTTCCATAAACTGCTATGTGAAATTGTGCCATATCCTTTTTGAACATCACAGGATATAAACGTCCTTTCCTTTTTAGTGTTAATGGCGTCTATAATTTCTTATACTAGCACAAGCATTTCTCTACTTAATTTTCCTTTCACACCAAAAATACCTTTATTGAATCTATTGAGAAAATATTAATCTAATTTGCAAAATTTTACAAAAAAAGTTGCAGTCATTTTAAAGTTATTGGTCTTCAGTTCCAAATATCTTCTTTTCCCTCCTTTTTAGAAATAAATCTTATAATTCAACATGCATTGTACAACTTATACCATTTCCAACCATCCGTTTAATATGTTAAGAAAAATAAGTATGCCTTGTATCCACAGTTTTATAGAAATTATATATAATACCATATATACATGGGATGATTCCTCATTATGGTTTCTTAGGAATAATTTCAGTTCTAATATAGAAATATGTTTGTTTAGAACACCATTTTGTGTTTTCAATATTATTTTCAGTGCATTCCATAGATTTTGTGTACCATCAAAAGTTGAGAAAAGTTTCTGAATATATTCTTCTACTATATTCAAAATTGTTAGCCTTCTATTTCAGCTTTAGATTTTTAAACGTAATATTGATTCAGGTTCTCTTCTTAGCTAATTACAGAAAAATGGCAAAATCTTTTTTTATATCCTTGTATAACATACAGTTGTTTAGCTAATAACATATCCACCCAATTAAATGTTAACTCTTACCAACATTTTTCCCTTCCCAGAAAGTCATCAAAATCAATAAATGTTAAAAATAATTAATATTTTCCCAAGCATTAATAGATATATTTTTTCTGTGCCAAAATGATTTTTCTAATAAACAAAGCACAGTTTTATGTCTAAATGTATACATCTCCCACTACTGTGACCAACAGTCACAAAACTCAATCAATGTTATTGCTTAACCCCACAAATATTCAAAAGTATCTCATTCCTTTCTAATTAGTCTGCAATCCAACCATTTAGTCATTTTAATACCATTACCTTCCTTTATTCTAAATATATTTGTCATTACTTCAAAATGTAATGCTATATGATCTCTTATAGTAATATGTAGAAATGTAGTAGAAATTAAAATAAAATTATCAGTGTAAGAGAAACAATCAGTTTTTGTAAAGAAATTACCTCTGCCATACGTTGGTCGCATGCATGGACCTAAAACATAATTACCATATTCTAAAATGTCTTTTATTTTAATTTAATGTCTGCACTTTTTTATCAGATCTCATATGAAAGTTCTAATCTTACACTATCATTATAGGGCAATTAACCGTTATAAAAGCTGCCAGACTATTGAATAAATCCTCTGTGTTTTATACTAGTAGGTTGTTAAATAACAAAAAGTCTGAATGTTCCTACTCACACTTGTATATCACAAATAAGTAAATACCCAGGAACACCAGCCAAAATATCCAAAACAGTTATACTGCATGTGAATAGAAGCACTATACCAGAACATAAATCCCTACCAAAACTCAAAATGAGTTTATGTTCTCATAGCACTTCTGCTTGTTTCTTTTGCAAATCATTTAATTCACTGATATAAAGTAAGCAAATAATTTTAGCTTCTCTCCTCAAATAAAAATCCAGAAAAGGAATGAAAATTTTTCATTTAATAAGCTATTCACATTTAAACTTCTAATCATCAGGCTATCCTTTCCCTTTTTAACAGGTTCTTTTTAACTCTTTTTACTCCTTGAAGGCTTCTTTGAGCCGAGGTGCTAGACTGTTTGTATTTGCAATAAATCCGGTTTACTGGCCTTTGTTGTTTTTATCTTTTTAGCTCCTTGTCTTAATTGTTTTATGTACTGTCTTCCTAATAGTAGTATTTGTGTTGTGATTTATTTAATCGCTGACATCCTCTTTTCCTCCACCCTCCTCTATTGACCCCACAACAGTTTATACTGTGTCTTCATTATCACTGTCTTGCATCTCACATGTATCATGTAACTGACAAACATTATTATCATTGACAGTAGGTTATTCCCCCCAGTAAAACATTAGTCTTCTGTACTAGAACTATATTTGTAGAAATGTGTTCTGTATTTTTAGTATTGTCTGTATAACCAGTATTGTCTACTACATTAACAGTATGTACAGACTTCTTATAATTTAATCATGGACAGTCAATCCAAATATGTCCCCCTGTCCAAAATTATCTACAAGAAGGAAGACAGTTAGATTTTGAATGAACTAATTCACCACACTGTTCACATTAGCTCTTATCACAATCTTGTATTAAATGTTATAAGAACCCCCCCCCCCCCCACACACACAAACACACATGAGTTTTAGGTTGGACATTATACTATACATATGCTATATGCCCATTAATCAATAGAACCTATTCCTCACATGTACCATTCTACAACTCTCTACCATAAGAAACTTTCATTATATTATATTATATTATATTATATTATATTATATTATATTATATTATATTGGGCCCTCTTCAAATTACCGAAACGCCAGTTCGCCGACACGTGGAAGAGGAACGCGAAAGGACCGACAACGCAGTTGACCGACATGCTGAAATCCCGACAGCTGGAAGACCGACAAGGGGAACGTGTAAGCGCGACTTGGTAAGTATGCGCTAGTGAGGGATTTAGGATTAGGGAGCAGACAGGTAAGTGTGCAATAGTGAGGGATTTAGGGTTAGGGTGTGTGAAAGGTGAGTGTGCGGTAGTGTCGGAGTTAGGGTTTGGGTAATGCAAGTGTGTGTTAGTGACGGGTTTATGTTTTAGGGTGGGATAAGTAAGTTAGGAATAGGGTGCAGGTAGGGTAAGTGTCTGGTACTGTCAGACCTTAGGGTTAGGGGTGGGTTAAGTGAGTTAAGGTTAGGGTGCAGGTAGGGTAAGTGTGCGGTAGTGTTGGACCTTAGGGTTAGGGGTGGGTTAAGTGAGTTAGGGTTAGGGTGCAGGTAGGGTAAGTGTGCGGTAGTGTCGGATCTTAGGGTTAGGGGTGGGTTAAGTGAGTTAGGGTTAGGGTGCAGGTAGGGTAAGTGTGCGGTAGTGTCGGACCTTAGGGTTTGGGTTAGGGCTAGTGGATATGTAATGTAGTGTAATGTGTTGTTTACGTGTAGTGTGTCGGTGTAATGGTGTTCGATGTTTTGCGTTGTCGGTATTGTGTGTTGTCGGTTGTTTGGTGTCGGTGGTTTGTGTGTCGGCGAACTGGCGTGTCGGTGTTCTAAAGTAGACCCATTATATTATATTATATATTAACATATTGAGCCAATGGAAGACACAGATTTTTTTATTCCATGTGTAGGAAACAGTCTACTGCTTCTACATCTCAAAGGTTACATCACATTGGGCCGGATTCACGAAGGCTTGCACAGAGTCTAAGAGTAGAGTAAGACTATAGCAAGCCAACATGTCCGCCGAGCGATCCAGGAACAGCCGTCAGGGGCGTGCAACTGAGCTCCCTAAACTACTACATGGACAGGGCTTGGATATGCAAATTACATCAATTGCAGGCGAAATCCATGCAAATGAGGTAAATTTGCGATCTAGGAAATCCGAACCTGTCTGAGTAGGAGCAGTGTTATCTGCAGAAATGTACTCAGTTGATAACTGAGTACAGTTCTGCAAATAGCAAAACAGAGCCATGTCAGCAGTAAAAAAAGCATGCATTCACAGGAGGAAGCATGCCAATGGACAAAAAAACATCAATTGTCAATGGGAAGTGATGCAAAATAATAAAAATGCAAATGTGCTGTGCCCTAAAAGCAGAAAATGAATACTTAAGATCCACAAATGTGGATTTCATAGCTAAAATGAATTTACGATGCAAGTGAATGGCAGGCTGAAGACAACATGGCCACCGAGTAGAGGTTGCTAAGGGGGGAAGCTCAGTCTAAGAGATGTAACTAAGGATTAGTAAGCAATCCTATGCAAATGACAGTTATGATAGTGAATCGCATGTTCACATAGCAAATGAGCACAGTCAGTGGAGTGTAGGAGTAGGATAAGGGGAGTAACAAAGTAGAAGATAGGTGATATCACCAGGGGGGTTTGTATGAAAGGAGTTCATCACATTGGAGCAGAGTGACATGTGGCAGCTTACATTTACATAATAGTGAAAGAGGTGTGTCAACAGGTAGGCCAGGTAAAGTCAAGAAACCAAAGGTGTATGCAGTGGATAACACCAAAGTTTCTTGTTGAGCATGCAGGCGCGCGTGTGTGTGCCAGTAAACCCGAGTAAGACAGTGTGCGCACGTGTAAGTGTGTGTGCACGCATATAGGTGTGAGTAAGCATATGTAAGGCAGTGTAAACAGTTGTAAGTGCATTTGCGCCGGTGTGCGTGCATTTTAACAGGAATAAGTAAGTTTTAGTCTGTGTAAGCATGTGTGTGCATGTGTGAGGTGGTGTGCGTGTGTTTGTGCTTGTTTGCGTGGCGCTGCCCCCTGAGGAAACAGAAAGGGAAAAGGAAGCACAACAAATAGTAGGAAGTAAAGCAGGGAGTACTAGCAGAGCTAGCAGGTGTAAACAATCGGAATCAGCCAATTACACAGGCATTACACTAGCCCAGCCCAGCCCAGCACTTAAAACTCAGCAAAAAACATTCCACTATGTTTTCTCAGACACACTGCAACACTGCAGTAAGCTTATAGAAGTGAAAACTGAAAAAGCTTTACTGAGACAAAGAAATGTTAGGGGCTACCATTGCTGTCATAAGGCGACGTATGCAACATGCTGAGGGTGGTGACAATGCTAATGCTGCTGAGCAACCCACAGTGAGGAGACGGAGAAGAGTGTACAGGCCTAGGGTAACCTACCAGGGGCTACATGAGCTGAAGATAGTGGAGCACTATAGAGTGGACAGAGACCTCATGCAGCAAATTGTTGAGCTGTGCAGGCCACGCCTCACACACAGAACCAACAGAGGGGAACCCATCCAGGTGGAAACCAAGGTATGTGTTGGCCTAAGAATATTAGCAACAGGTACCTTCCAGAGACCAACTGGTGATATGATGGGGATTTCACAGGCATCAGCATCTAGGGTACTGCACCAGTTCCTGAATGCCATGGCAGCACATTTCAGTGATCATGTATATTTCCCCAATTCCCCTGAGGTATTGGCCAGCAATATGCGTCTCTTCCAGAAAATAGCAGAATACCCTGAGGTAGTGGGTGCAATAGACTGCATGCACATTCGCATCAAAGCACCAGCCGGTGAGCGGGGTAGGGTCTACTATAACCGCAAGGATTACCCCTCCATCAACTGCCAGGTCATGTGTGATGCCCAGGGCATAATAATGAATGTGTGTGCTGGCTGCCCTGGAAGCTACCATGACTCCCATATCTGGCATCTGACACAGCTGTACCAGACATTTGCCAATGGGGACATCCCCCATCGTCACCTAGTGGGGGATGGTGGATAAGCACTTGAGCCGTGGCTGATGACACCCATCAGAAATGCACACATGCCTGAACAGGAACGCCATAATGAGGCACACACACAAACACAAAATGTAATCGAGAGTGTGTTTGGGCTGCTCAAGTCACGGTTCCGGTGCCTGGACACATCTGGTGGAGCCTTGCAGTACTCACCAACTACATGTACCCAAATAGTCATGGTATGTGCTATGCTACACAATATTATCCTGTGAAAACAGCTGCAGCAGGAGCAAAATAGGGCCAAGCACAACAGCCCCCCACCATTGCCAAGGCCATCACAGGCAGAGCGTGACTCAGAGGAGGAACAACCTGAGCCTGCCCCAGTAGGCAGAAGGAGGCATGCCCAGTATACCCTGGCCTTGGCAAAGAGGCAACGCATAGCATATACACTGGCTCAGTAGGAACCCTGGAAATTATACCTCCCTCCAACTCGCACATATAGTAAAAGTGATGCCTGACTTGACACTACCTGTTAACAAACATGTATAGGTAGTGTAAAATATGCATCCGACATAGGCAGCCCTGCAGCACCACCAGAGGCATGATTGCTATGTGTTAAGCAATATAGAGCACTGCTAAACAGCTCTCACCACTATTTAGTATATGTGAACAAAATTGCACACACTAAGTAGCAGAACAACAGGCAATGCTCAGCAATATTGTGCACTGTCCAGCAATGTTGGGCAACACTGAACAATGTTGTGCAAGTCTGGTCAAATGTGTGTATAGTTCATAAAAAGCAGGTTAACAGGTACATATTTGCTTCACTTACCTTGAAGCAGTCTGCTCTGCCATGTATGAAAATATGAAACAGTGACAGTCCTCAAACCCAGGATACAGTGCGCTATAGTCAGAGAACAGAACCACTAAACCATGACAGTATGTCAATGGTCAGCTTGCATGAGAAAATGTTGATAAGTCAATGCTAAGTATCTAATGGAAACCCTGTATGCATACCATAATCCCTGTTGAGTCAAGACACAATGGTGAGGCCTGCAGTAATAATAGAACCTGATATTTAACACACAAATAGTATAAATGTTAATATTGGTAATGTTCACACACAGCAACAAATGTAGTGGACCTCAGACAGCAACATACTGCAAGGTCACACTGGGCATGCTCACACCCTTGAAACTATGAGACAAATGTCAGGCAACAAAACAATAAAAGTCTGAACTGGGCATGCTCACACACTTGGGTAAAGTCTGAGTACAGCAGTGGGCCACACATATCCCAAAGTTGCAAGTGTCAACCTAGGAACCTTGCACTATTCACCAATCCACTATGTGACACAGTGATATGACAACGGACACAATATAAAATAGTGAAATACTGTCACAATCAAATATGTAATGCAGAAACCTAGGTTGTTCATAGGAAGTGGTAAAGCAAAGAAGAAACAAAACTTGCAATCAGTACCATCACTGAACAATGTGCATCCTGAACATTAGCATAGATTCTGAGGTTGACACTAGGCTATCTGCCCTAGGGTATGTAGAAGCCTAGTCACAGTGTGTTTGTAGTCTGCAATCATGCTAGATCAGTAGACTGTGCCTGCCAATAGTAGGTCACACAAGATATCACACATATGTTCATGTCATTCTGCCTCTGTCTAGCAAGGACCCATAACATATCCCAGGGCTAAGCATACGAACACACGTCCACCTGTGAAGATGTCACCTGTAGGTGTTCAGCATGGGTCTGTGCATATGTGGTACTGTGATCACATTCCTGAGTGAGTGGAGCCTCTGGGATGGTAATATGCCCCTCCAGCATGTCCTATTAACATCATTGCTCATGTACCTGTCCCTGGAGCATGTAGCTGTAAGGGACTTTGATATCCTCACATGGAGCCTGTCCATCAATGCTGTGATGGACATAGCATCAAAGAAAAGGCACAGACTGCATCCAAGTAGACAGTAAGCAACTGAGGAGAGCTGGGCTCACCATAACCAAACTGTGCATACCATCTGTGTGAGTCCCTAGATCCACCTGGTATGTAAATCAGTGTACATTCCAGTCGCTGCAGGTGTTGGGTAAGGTACATCCAAAATGGGCCATTGTATCCAAGTATGTGCCAGATAACTACAGGGTCACAATGACCCCACCTGATCTGGATGTAAAACTGTATGGGATAAGATAGCCTAAGTAGAAGGTGTGTCCAGCAACATTGGCAACGTGAATGTCAAAGGCAAGAGGACTAAGTATTCATGTCCACAAATCACAAACCACACATACTGTAAGTGATGTAACATCACCTATGTGGTAATGTGTGTGCACGATGTTACTGTCAAAGGTGATGACTATGCATCTAAAGTAAGGTAGCTGTAGGCCATGGCTCTGGCACCAGTCAGTCATCTCTGTGAGATCCTTTCTGAGGATGCCTGTGCCAGCTGTGGAGTCGAATATGGTTTACAGTTTGCAGCCATCTGCAAACATGGTCATCCATATTCCCCCTGTGTTAGCCAGTATGTATCAGAAATATATCTAGAACAAGAGAGGTCCCAGGACTGAGCCCTGTGGGATGCCACGTGTAACTGGTGTATAGTCAGACATGACACCTGCAATACTGACCATGTGTGTGCTATCCATGATCCAGTTAGCAATCCAGAATGTGACATATGTGTAGATATTGAATCTGGTGATCTAATGTGTAAAGGCCAAGTGGAGTATTGTGTAGAAGTGGTGTGTGAGCTCCAGGTAGGCTGTGTGGACAAGCCTGTGTACTTGTATGGACCTGTTACCTGTTTACAGACATCAAACCTCTGCAAGAGGCAAGATATGCTCACAACAACACCAAATTGTGTAGGATCCAGTGTCTGTAGGTTCACAATGTGTATGTGTATGTGTTCCATGATGATACACTCCATAGCATAGCAGACCAGGATAGTTAGGTATATATTGTGGTAATGTCCAGGGCCTCTTGTGGCACCAGCACTGTGTAGCGGGTACACCGTAGCTGTATGCCATTCCATGGGTAGACATCCTGTAGTAACTGTGATATTGAACAGTGACATAATGTGAGTGTGAAGTCTGTCAAGAATTTTGTGTATGCCACAGTCTGGAACACCATCTGGTCCCACTGATGCTGTGTTGCCTGCTATGGAGAAGGCAGCACACACATGTCCATCTGTGATGTCAGGGAGGCTACATCCTGTTTTGATGGACATGTGCACTGCAGGGGGGATGGTGGGGAAACATTCTCACTGAACCTGCTGTCCAGGATGTTCGCAATGTCAGTGTGTTCACTGTATCATTTGTAATTATGCAGTAACTCACAGCATATCTGTGAGTTCCCACACAGGTCCCTGACATAACTAAATAAGGCCTTGTGATTGTCCACAGTGTCTGTTGCAAGTGTCCGGTAGAAGTGGGCCTTAGATGAATCAACAACTGATCGTAGCTATACCACAGTACTGATCAGAGATGCCTTCCAGATTGTGATTGTGCTCCAAAATGTAGTGGCCTCCCCCGTCCATGTACAGCTTAGTAATAGCCGTGGTCCATTTCACAGGTTTCCTGCCTTTGGAGGAGTGAGTCCTGTAGTTATCAGGTATAGCATGAGCCATGAATTCCAGTAGTTGTCCATAGAATGTGCTTGTAAAGTATGTAGTTGTCTGAGCCATGATGAGCACTGTCCCAGGGTCATTGAGGGATACCACCTCAGTTTGTACAAGTGTGATGTTTGCTCATGAGAAGTATGTCACTGAGATCACATAGGATGTGTGTGGGTATGGGATATGTATGTCTAGTGAGATGAATGTATGTTCCAACCTAAACAATTACAGGTATACCTGTGTTGTGGAACATAGAGTCCCCATGTGTGTGATGATCAGGTACCACATGTAAAACCCCCTGTGGGTGTGTGGACCAGGTCTGCCCTAGCAGTTGAGTGTAACAATCTTAGCAACTGTTGTGCAAGGGTGTCACTGCTTGAGTAATATACCCAGTCAATGTTTGTGTATTTGAAGTCACACAATATAATAGTGTTTGGCGAGACCTTCACATTCCACAGTGTTCCCAGGAATAATGCCTGTTGTTCCCATGTTTGGAAGTGTGGTCTGTAACAGTCTACAAACCGAAATACAGTTATGAACACTCTCAGTTGCACATGTACATTCCCCAATGCTTTGTGTACGGCAACCAACCTGGAGGTGTGTGTATGAATGATGTATATGGAATCCCCCTTATTGTTGTTGTCCAGAGCCAGTCCTGTGTCTGAAAAACATGGTATGACGTAAAACATGTTAGTGCTGCTGTGCTTTTGTGAGCCTGAACCAGGTGTTTGTTACTGCACATATAACCACAGATGCCATACTGATGTGAGTCCTGAGTGCATGCATTCTGAGGGTTAGACATCAGTTGTTGAGCACCATCACTCTCCGTTTCCTGTACCCTGTAACGTCTATGGCTGTGGTTATGTCATCTGACCCTTGCTCCAAATAGACACTATGTGTGTGTCAAGAGCCTAAGGCAGTTTGTGAAAGCATAGGGGTGACAGCTGCATGGTGTCCATAGCGAATGTACATGGCATGTTGAGCATGTAATCCCAGGCTGACAGACACTGGATTCTCTGTGAATGACAACAATATGTTAGGCAACTGTTAAAAATGATCAAGTCATCTGTATACTGTGACATAGTACTTGGTGAGGGTAAGATGCTACACAAGGTCAGGGTCATACTGTCCTGGCCTACATGATCAGAGAGCCCCTCTATGTCTCCTGACATGTAGTCCAGGGAGGAATGTATGAGTGTCTACACACCAGAATGTTCAATGATGGAGCCATATTTGTACTTGCAGTGGACTGACAACAGTGCATGTGTCATGTGGCATATCCTGGCACCCGACACACAGTACAAAGTGACCTTCACCTTGTTCAGCCTGGTGAGTGGGATGTCATTGTGACCGACAATAGCACTCACCTAATACAGTTGTATGAGGTGTGTTGTGTAGGCCTAAGGGTGGTGACTGTGTGGCACAATGACTTTGTGAACTATGTGATGATATGTGTGTATGGTTGTGTGTTAGCAGTAGTTTGTGTGTCTGTTTTGGATGTCTCAGCTGCTTAGGCAGAGTACAATTAGATGCTCCAAGTATGTCATTGTGTGTCAATGTATACGGTTTGCTGTTGTCATAGGTGCATGTGTGACTGTATTTGTGGTGTGTGTGGTTATCTTCACCACCTGATAGACTGTGCCATTCATGGCCTGGGAGAGCTCAGCCTCCTGTCTGTCTATACAGTTGCACCTCCCAGAGATATCTGACTTTGTTGGTAAGAGGACAGTGTTACCTGTGTACATAAGGCAGTTGTAACAATGTGTCAGACTTCCATTATGCACCAGCTGGACTGGAGAGTACACACAAAACCGACCTGTGGACATGCCAGGATATGATGATGACATACACTGTCGACTGATCACAAAGGATCAGTAGTGTGTCAAGTGTGTAAAAGAGTATAACAGGGTTTTAGTGTTCAGGTTTGTTGTTGCTCTGGAAAGATATTCTGCAAAGGAGTACAGACAGAAACGCTACACCTCCTTTAGCTAGGTGAGAAATATCGATGTACAGTCATATATGTCCTGAGTCAGGGTCAACTGTACCTGACTGACAATGTCAACATCCTGTCAGACAGGCCCATACATACATACCCACCTCCCAGTGGCAAAAGGCCCTAACATCATACCAGGAGATATCACATGTAGAATGTGTAAACTGGTCCCCACAATGCCAAATGAATCCCATCACATGGATAACAATGTTTCCCCATATGTGTCATAAGTGAATGACAGGACAAACAGACACTGCGCACGAACAGTCTGTTGAGCTAGACACTCTCTACAGGATCTTACACCGTTGAATGTGTTCCAGCAACATGTGGCACACCCTACAAGTGTTGGCGCACAACACACCATGGGAACTATATTCCTATAGGCCTACAAAGTCCGAAATGCTAGTCCATGGAGTCCATCATGATTGCAGTCAGGAACAGCGATATTGTAAACCAATAGACACACAACACAAATGTCTGTGTTATGTTAATGAGCACATCATGTTCCCCAAACCTGCTGAATATCTTGCAAGACAGACACCCAGGACAAACATCACTGACAGGAGCAACACAGGTCCCACATAGACCCTGAGTAGCCCTTTGCCAACACCACAGACACATGTGGTATCCACAAAACCTACAATCCTGCATGAATATGTATTGTCATATGAAGGAATGGTAATATGTCCACAGATAGATCACAGCAGATATGAAGTGTGTATTCCTGTTCCAGATGTTCACACCTGCTGACCCACAAGGTTCATGGGTGGGATTGCTTACCACTACGTGCACACACATAACCATGTCCAGTCTGATGTCAGCAGCCTACAAACATAGCATGTGAATAGAACCCATCCAATAAAGTATATAGCTCGTCGTGTTAATGCGTATCTTACTAGTATCATAACCTACTAAGGTAGGCGATTGAATCTTGCAATTGCTGTGTGTGTGTGTGAGAGATTGGCAGTGAGAAGAGTGGCCTTTTTGAAGACTGTGGAAATACAGTAGTAGTGGTGAATCCCCCTTTGCCAAGTGTGATGATGTCAGCATCCTACAAATAGAGCTTTTGAAATGAATGCATCCACTAACGCAAATAGCGTGCCGTGTTAATGCATATCGCACTAGTTTCATAACCTAGTTAAGTAGAGGTTCGAATCCTGCAATTGCTGAGTGTGTGTATGACATTGGTTATGAGAAGAGTGGCCTTTTTGGAGACTGTGGAAATACAGTAATAGTGGTGAATCCCCCTTTGCCAAGTGTGATGATGTCAGCATCCTACAAATAGATCTTTAGAAATACATGCATCCAGTAAAGCAAATAGCGGGTCATGTTAATGCGTGTTTCACAAGTGTCATTACCTATTTAGGTAGGGGTTTGAATCTTGCAATTGTTGAGTGTGTAGGGGTGTGTGTAAGATTGGCTGTGAGAAGAGTGGCCTTTTTGGTGACTGTGGAAATACAGTAGTAGTGGTGAATCTCCTTTTGCAAAGTGATGATGTCAGCATCCTACAAATAGAGCTTTAGAAATGAATGCACTCAGTAAAGCAAGTAGTGTGTCGTGTTAATGCGTATCTCACTAGTGTCATAGCCAAGTTAAGTAGTGGCTTGAATCCTGCAATTGCTGAGTGTGTATGTGTGTGTGAGAAGAGTGGCCTTTTTGGAGACTGTGGAAATACAGTAGTAGTGGTGAATCCCCTTTGCCAAGTGTGATGATGTCAGCATCCTACAAATAGAGCTTTAGAAATACGTGCACCTAATAAAGCAAATAGCACATCGTGTTAATGTGTATTTCACTAATGTCATATCCTAGTTAGATAGGGGTTTGAATCCTGCAATTGCTGAGTGTGTGAGATTGGCTGTGAGACAAGTGGCCTTTTTGGAGACTGTGGAAATACAGTAGTAGTGATGAAATGTCAGCATCCAACAAATAGTGCTTTAGAAATGAATGCATCCAGTAAAGCAAATAGCACATTATGTTAATGCGTATCTCACTAGTGTCATATCCTAATTAGGTAGGGGTTTGAATCCTGCAATTGCTGAGTGTGTGAAATTGGCTGTGAGACAAGTGGCCTTTTCGGAGACTGTGGAAATACAGTAGTAGTGGATGAATCCCCCTTTGCCAAGTGTGATGATGTCAGCATCCTACAAATAAAGCTTTAGAAACAAATGCACCCTGTCAAATGAATAGCGTGTTATGTTAATGCGTATCTCACTAGTGTCATAACATAGCCAGGTAGTGGTTTGAGTCCAGCAAGCTGTGTGTGTGCCACAGGTGGTCAATGCAGTGTGGGTTTTGCTTTTACAATGATATGACAAATGTTTCATACAGTATGTGCATTACACACATCAGGTATCTGCGTGTCAAATAGATTTGTGTACATGTGACCACAATCAGTACAGAGGTGTGAAGCCTGCATACTACATGAATACATGTGTAACCTTTGACAGATTGTGCCGCTGCTTCTCAGATCATAGGCCACATATGTATGACTGCGTCAAGACTGGCCAATGTAGTGACCCGTGGCCAAGGACATCCCTGCCACACACATCCATGACACGTACTGTAGAGGACTGTGAGTGAGGGTAATTACTGGGGTATATGTCAGACATGTTCATACACAACAACAACTGGAAATAATGGACAGTCATGATGCATGTGCACCAGCCCTGTGAATATTTATGCAGGCCCCTAATGTGTTATGTGAAACACAGAGGGACCCCACAATACCTATGGATATGTGGATACCAAGGGACAGATTACATAACATGTGTCTGTCTGTACACATTGGTACTCAACATACGTGTTCAGGGCTACCACCTATGTGGCACTGTTGGGATAGTCTGTATAGTAAATGTGGATGACCATGCCATAGATGGCGTACTGCTATACAGCATGTATAGGACAGCAGGTATCTGTCTGTATGATACCCTTGTGTAGGATATGCGTCCCATCTGAGTAATGCAGTGTAGGCCACTGCATGCATTACCAGATGTGGATGGACATATCCCTAGTATGTTTGCATTTACCGAAGAGGGCTTTATGCCACACAGGTGTGGTCCCAGGAATGTGGGGCGGTCAATACCACTGGTTACTGTCATAGCATAGTACTGGAAGGATACAACTGTTACTGAGTTCCCCACAACTGTGGGTCATTTGTCAGGACATCATCTAATGATTGGTTGTAGTCATGCTGTTGAGGTGATGTATACTGCCAGACAACAGATCATTGACAGATATCAATGGTATCACCCACAGCATAGTACATTACACATCAGTTGCTGTCCTCACAGCTAGGTTAGGCACTACCATGTCAGATACAACATCACAGTATGCTATCATGCATTTACACATCTTGCACACATTCAGCGTTACACTCATTCAACCTCACATAGCAGCTATTGCATTATGTACATGTCTGAGTGCATAGTCTCATAGGTAGGTGTTATGCTATTGGCCCTATAGCCTACGGCAGCCTAGACATATGCTACCCTGGCCTTTGACAAGTATGTACTTTGATTTCACTTGCCCCTGCCAACCTGGACCACAGAGGTGTTTCCTGGGGTGTATTAACAATCTCCCACACAATCATCAGGGGTATTTATACCAACTGCTAAGGAGGAGCCTTGTTTGCTATTGCTATGTGGTCTGTTCTGGTGTATGGCATATGCCTATCCCTCTAGCATGTGCTGTCTAGTGAGGTGACAAGGTTTAGGGCCCTAGAGCGTGTACCCTGAGGGGTTGTGATATGTTGCCATGGTGGTTATCACCCAGCTATGGGTGTGACATAGCTCTGTATGTCCAGCAGAGGTCACCTCTGTGTGGCTAGTATGGAATACAATGTAGTTGTGTTTTTGTGAGTCAGTCTGCATAGGGCATCTGTTTGCAGACAGTATTAGCTTTTGTGAGGTCTGTCTGTGGCCTGTTCACCTGGTGTGGTTGTCATGTGAAGTACATACCACACAGGGCATTGTGATGAGTAGAGGGGAACCCTACCCTATACTTCCATAGATGACACACCTGTTGTCATGACACATACCACACAGAATGATTACAGGTGTAGTGTGGCACTGTCTTCATCACAGTGGAGGCTACTGTCCACCTGTGTCCCATGTTCCCTTATTACACCTTCACTGTTAGGTAGATCTCTACTTATGTGTTAGTTAATGGGTACACTGTTTTGGGAGGGTTGAATGTCACTGCAGTATCAACACTTGTCTACAGTCGATGCCTTGTTCACCACAGACCTGTTGTGGTACATATGACCCCGTGTCTCTGTGTGTCTCTCTCTCACTCTATATGTATATGTATATCTGTATATCTATATATATGGATATTTATATATCTATATATTATATATATGCCTATCAATACACATACATGTACACATCCATTGCTGTACACATGGATGTACATATAGGCATATGCGACAGTTGTGGGATGTACAGGTATGTGATTACATTGCACAGAGTTGTGCAGAATGCATGTGGGTGTCCTCAGCCCTTGCAGCATCAGCAGGCCTCACTATCTGTAACACATCTGATCTGAGAACTCTGCCCCACAGCATTTAACCACCACATGACATATATCCACACTAACATAGCTGGCCTTAGGCATAGGCCTACTGGGTGGCCACCTAGGGCGCCGCTCTAGCAGGGTTGCTTTTCCACTGTTTATGTGGACACAAGTATGGGGGCACCAGGAAGTGTGGTTGGGGGCACAGTGTGGCCCATTTGCCTAGGTCTCCTGTTGACCTAAGGCCACTCCACCACACTGCATGCTGTCTTCTAGGCCACACACTGCAACCTACATGGATATATGCACATATCAACATTCACTGACAGATAGCTGTCCACCCCTCACTAACAGTTGCAGTATGTCCCTTGCCCTATGCACATGTGCAGATACAGATAGATACATACTGCTGCCACACATGGATGATTTGCAGTGTGTGGAGTACTCTTTGGGTGCATCTACAACATGCCAACACATACATTTCAGTTACATACCTTACCTATGCATTTACCAGCTCTGTGCATTATGGTTTTGTATCTTTTTTTCTTGTGCTGGTTTGCTTTGTGTATTTGCCCTCAATTCCACCTTCGGTGTTTTATTTTTTGGCTGGATTGCTTTGGGTTTTTGCCCTCTACTTCAAATTTGGTCTCTGTTTCTGTCTCTCTCTCACTCAGTCTCTGTCTCACGACACCTGCAGTGAAATAATTGCATGTGAGGACTGCAGGTACAGCCTGCTTTTCTAGGTATCTGCACTTGTGCATGTGACAGCCTCTGCACCAATTGCTGCCCACCATTCAGTAATTGCATGCAGCCTGCTGTTTGGTGATTGCATTACTCACTGTGATTGCAGCCCTCTGCTATAAAATGCTAGGTTAGGTAGGTGTAGCCCTTTCAGATTTCAAAGGTGGGACCCATTCTTTTTTGCTCTGGATACTGTTGTGTCAGTCTGAAGGTTGGTATTTGTCTCTTATCTGTTGCTAGGGTTGTAGCCAGTTATGGGCATGTTATACTCATACCTGCATGTTGCTGCCTCCAGTACACACATCTCAGTATGGACATGTATGCACCCCTCCGAATGCTAATACAGGATACATGGGAGTATGTACATTTTCCTCACTTACACAATTAACTGCTATACAAATGTGGTTATTGCACTGTATCCCTGTGGCCAGTGTTTATCCTGATCTGATACTGTGTGGTGTTTGTAAGGTGCTACTATAACGTTATTCCCTGCTAGGATGACTGGTTCCCTTTTCACAGTCATGTCATGCAATTCCACATCCACTGCTGGTAAAGAAGGGTTTGTGTTATACCATTCTTAATTTCCATTTACATTCCCTCATTGTAATGCATGATATATTTATTTCAGAACCAGGTTATTTGTATATCTGCTGTGGTTTAGTGGTAATTCATGCAGTCTAGTGTGTCAATGATCTGGGGTTCGAGACTGGTAGAGGTTTTTTATTTTGCTGCTCAGCAGAACAAGGGCCCTGCCATAGAGTAACTAAGGCACTTTTAAGCAGTTGTAAGCGGGTTTGCATGGGTTTGCGTGATGCTTAGCTATGCTTAGCTAAGCGCACACATGCACACACTCGCTTAATCCCACTTACTACTGCTTAAAAGTGCTTACTCCCGCTAACCCCCGTGCTAATTTCTTTTAAAGAAAAGAAAATGGAGAGATAGGAAAGTGGTGAAAAGGGGGCACAAAGATGAAAAGACAGTAGGGAAACAAGCTCGGGATGTGCAGGAAGGGTGTAGGGAAGGTCCATAGCTGCCCATTTCTCTAACAGCAACAGCTGTGCATATGCAATGCATTTTGACATGAATTTGACTCCTTCCACCCCTGGGAGAGGGGTGGCGACAACAAAGTATGTTGTAGTGCCAATTAGAATTATCAGTTTACATGCCCAGCAGACATGTGTGTGAAATGGGCAGCTATGTATGGGGCGTAATTTTTTTGTGGGTACAGATTGCCCTTTTTTTTTCAGGTGGAAAGTGAGGTAGGGGGTGTAGGTATTTGTGGGGTGGTAGGTTGGGGAGGTAAACAGACAAGACAAACAAGACGCATACAGGGGCAGTGTTTGACACATGGGGTGGGTGAACACAATTGATGTGGATGGATGTTTTGAAATCGCAAGCCCATGAGCCCACAGTTGGTAACAGTGGGACTGAGATCCCCACTCATGGGCAGTCTCCACTGAACCTTCACAGACCCAAGGGTCACTGTGCTGGGGGCTGCGTAAGAGGAGTAGGCTCACCTGTGAGTCGCGCCACTCTCGCCTCGAGCTGGAGAGGGAATCAGCGACTAAACTCTGGATCTCCCTACGCACGACAACCCGGACCCTTCGTAGGGTGACAGGTGGCCCTTCTCCACCCACGCTTGCAGGGGGTGTGAGTCCCATCCCCTGCAGTGCTTCCACCCGAAGGTGGCACAGGACCAATGGAGGAGGGTGGCCTGGGCTGGGCACTGGACATGCTGGTGCCAGGTGCAATCGCCAGCTGAGGATGGACAGGTGGGTCCGCTGGGACTGGCCTTCCCATACGTTCTGTGATTAGGTGTGTTTAATTACAACATTGACAACAGCATTACAGATTAGTTGTAACAGCATGCAGTAATATTCCTATTAACCCAATGCACCAGGGTTACAACAGTTGAACAGCAAGTGTAACACATGCATATATTGAACAACACTGGACATTACAATGGTATGCAGGGATGATTGTTGGCAACAGACCACCAAGGTTGTGATGTTTGAACAGGGCACATGCATTAAAGTAAGAAATAGGTTCATAGAACAATAGGACATATGTCCCAACAAATGTTATGAGAATACACATACCCATTGAAGTGTGGAATTGCAATGTTCATGCACATGGAGTAGGGGGTAAAAAACATACATTAACATATTAATAGTACCTTTACTCTACACTACATTCCTATTGACTGCAGGTGTATATCCCCTACATGTATTATTACAGTAGACAATATGCATTTGATTCTGTATTGGGTTTGGCTAGTTCATTATATACCTGGAATATATCTGTATATGTGACTGTCCAGGCTGCAGATGTTACTGCTACATACTTGTATTGTATTTGTATATTGATGTATCTAGACATCTGGATGTATTCACATGACATTTACACTTGATTTTCTACAGCACCCTGCATTTCATGTAGCACACTCACATTTCTGGTGAACACCTTGACAAGCTACTTGTGTGCCAGTTTACCGATGCATGACAGCTATTTAACAACTGTTGAGGACTATTGTATGCTTCACAGATACTGGCACTTCCTTCATACATGTTATATGTGACTGCAGGACTGTCGTTTGACAGCCCTTATTACAACAGTTCAATTTATTGACTGCAGTGTACAACAACTTTTCTTAGTAACTGACACAGACACACTCCAAGTATTAGACCTTTATTATTCACATTTAACACTCTTTTCTACAGGCTCTACCCTTAATTTTGTATTAGTGCATACAGAGGACATATTCAGGACATTTTATACCTTTATTGATAGGTTCCAACACTCTTTTCCAGGCTCACTCATTTATTTTATGTGACAGTACATGCAGAGATAATATTCCAGACCTGTTTTACCTTTATTAGTGGGTTACTACACTCTATTCCTGGCTCTCTGACTTTTGTTTTATTACAGTACATGCAGAGTATTTATTTAGGGAATTAATGTTATATGCTTCACAGCTACTGGCACTTCCTTCATCCACTTTATATGGTACTGCAGAACTGTGGGTTGACAGCACTTTGGACGACAGTGCTATTTTTTGGATGCAAGGGTACAACAACATTTCTAGGTAACTGACACAGACACACTCCAAGTATTATACCTTTATTAATTACATTGAACACTCTTTTCCACAGGCTGTTTCCTTTATTTGATATTACAGTGCATGCAGGAGGACTATTCAGGACATATTATACCTTTGTTGATAGGTTACCACACACTTTTTCAGGATTGCTCACTTATATTATCTGACAGTACATGCAGAGATAGTATTCCACACTTCTTTTACCTTTATTAATGGGTTACTATACTCTATTGCAACACTTTTGTCATGCTCTCACACATATTTTATATAACAATACATGCTGAATATCTACTAACCTGCCTGGTGGCGCAGCCTTAGCAGCCTATCTGCATAGGCTTGCTGATTCATAGCATGAACACCTGCAGCTGTGGAGTAAATGAAGGGATATTGAAACATATCTATCCATTATTTAGACTATATTAGCTTGTCTTACATACTGCATTCCATGGCTACCTTCTTAGTAGTGGGGCATCATGCATCTGACGGGCCTCCTGGATCCACTGGTTCAGAAGATCCTGCTTGCGTCTCTTCAGGTCTGCATGGTGGTGATGGACCTGCTCACCAGTCCTTGGGATGCCAGTGGCACTGGTGAGTTCATAAGCCAACTGGTTCCAAGCCTCTGCCTTATACTCCATTCCTTGGAACTGGCCCTGCAGGAGTCAGATCTCATACCGATGGACCAGGAGCCAAATCATGTATCTTGACTACTTGATGCCCCAACGTTGCACTCTAAAGCGTTTTCCCTCTCCAACACCAGACATTCTAACTGCAGATGACATCTACAATCAGTAATGGCGAGCATTCCCGCCTATGTGGCTTAAATATGCCGCATTTCCTGCACTTTTCTGTGATTGGCCATTTTTGATTATTCTCGGCTGACTGCAACCCTGCTTAGCAATGGTTAATCCACATTTTATTACTATATATATGTTAACAGGGGATGCTTATCCTAGCTTGCTGTGGCTGAGTGGTTCAGTTCTTTGCTTATGGTGGACAGTGTCCTGGGTTCAAACCTTAGCATGGCTTTTTATTTTAATACTGTCCAGACAGGTTGGGGGTGTGACTGTGTTTAAGCAACTTTGCTCTATGTTGCTCCACGTTGCCCGACGGTAAGTGGGTTGGCACAGTGCGCATCTCCGCGCAAACTGATTCTGCTGGGTATAGCGCTATTTAGCTATGGGCAACTACATTGCGCTGGGTAAAGCGCGATTTAGCTATGGGCAACTACATTGCGCTGGGTAAAGTGCGAGTTAGCTAGGGGCAACTACATTGTGCTGGGTGAAGCGCTGCTTAACCGCGGGCAATTTTATATTGGGATCCTTCAAAATATTTATTTTATTCACTGATACATTGGCCATTTCACTGCTTTTTAGTTATGTCTAAACATATATGTTGGGTATCATACCATATACTGATTTAAAAAATAAATGCAAAAGGGACTGGTGGGACTGGAACCATGAATGCCTCTTCGTTGTGCGAACGCTGTACCATTACGCTATTGCTATTTCGTGCAATTTGCATAAACATTCTTTCTTATGCTCTTCCATATGGGAATTGCTGACTGTAGCTAAGCAATGGGCACACACGCACACACATACGCAAATCCGGGCAGCTATTTTGGGTATTTAAAAAAAATATTATGGTTATGTGTTTTAGATGTGTGATAGGGGTTTACATTATCAGGCAGTGAGGTGTTGGGTGCAGGGACATTTGAGCGGACTCACTCTTGTTTATTTGCTTTATTTTTAAACACTTGCAGGGGCGTGGACATTTGGACTGCTTGGCAGTCGGACACGCCCCCTGCTTTCTTACACGGTCCGTGTAGGACGTACGGTTGAGTCAGCGTGCCCTCATGCATATTCATGGCATGCTGATGTCATACCGTTCGACTGCAGTCTCCGAGTAAGACTTATTAAGACTTACACAGAGGATTCGTGAATCCAGGGGATTATGTATCATTTTCCACTTGGATAAACACCCAGAAATCTTTTATATTAAATCTTAAAGGAGTAACTGCCACGTTCCAAATTGTATGCATGCCTATAATTGTGTCCATTTTAGACACAATATACACCACTGGTAAAGAAGAATATTGAAGAAAACATTTACAATTCCCTGTGTCTAATAACTTCAGTAGTGGAGCATATGAAGCACTGGACATTGCTGATTCTGGCATTTGCAAAGTGCTGGCAGGTCCCCATACAGACTGGCAAACAGGGACAGTTCATCAATCTTGCATTTGTTTTCTGATGCATTTTCCTGTACTTGATCATCAGCAGTATCATCCAGCTATATTTTACCCATATTTTACCTCAATACTCTTCAGTTGCAATGTCAGGTCTGCCACATGAATCATTTTAGTAAGTCATCTGATAATCCATCTGAAGCCAAAATTGCAATTTCCATGTCATCTGTTTTTTTTTGGTTCAGTAACAGTTACTTCTCCATTTCATTGCACTCTACTACCACCATATGGCCCACTGCAGCATTTCCCCATAAACTAAGGGTAGGGGTCCTTTATTTTATACAAAAATAACCCTTATTTAAAAAAATATTTACATATTTACAAATATTTACATATGTACAAACACATACTTATTATTTCCTATACAATCACACTGATTTACAAATATTTACATATGTACAAACACATACTCATAATTTCCTATACAATCACACTAAAGTTTTATCCTTATTAGACCCCCCAGCTCCTTTATCCACAACCAGCATCTGATTTTACTTAATACTGTTGCTAAAATCCATTTACCATCAAACATACTTTTACTGGCTATTTTAGGCTATTTCTATCCCTTTTATCTTTCTGTTTAAAAACCCATGTTTGCGCAATTTTGCACATCTCACAGCAGTATTTAACTATGGTTAAACTATTCCTGATGCCAGAAAGTCTGGTCTTCAGATTTTCCCTTAGAACTAGCCAGTTTTCTAGTTTTAGCACTCAAAACTTTTTCTGTTCCCTTAGAACTAGCCAGTTTTCTAGTTTCAGCACTCAAAACTGTTTCCTTGTGATCAGCACTTGTCCAAATCTCATTGCAAGCACTGAATAATCTACAAATTAGTGCAGCACTCAACTTTCATCACTTATCAAGAGGAAATCAGTTCCTAGTACTGAAATTGATAAGCACTAACCAGGCATGTCCAAGGGTCAGCTCCCAATGTTTTCTCCTGTTCACCTGATAAATTTGGGCATCTTGGGGCAATGTAGCAATTGCCTCATGTACACTGACAACCCTCTCCTCCTGTCACCCAACACTACAACCTGTGAGAGATGAAGTTATATAGCCAAACTGGAAGCTAAGCTCTCTCCAGCCAAAACTAGACTAGACAGTCAAGAGGAGAAGGTTAACACAACACCACACTCAACACAGTCTATCAAAACCTGCACCACCAAAACCCACACATAGTAACACAAAACACACACCTACATTCATGGAGGCTCTCAATAAAAATCTGCCCAAAACAACAGAGACCTCAAAAGCAGAAATGCAAGCAACTATCACCCCCAACACTACCCGAACTACACATAGCCCACAATATCAGTGTGCCACTCAACTTCAGCCCATAAGGCAAAACAACATACCCAACATACTAGTCATTGGCGACTCTATAGTCAGATACACTGACATCCCTCTCACCAGGCTAAACAAAGAGAAAGTTACTGTCAGCTGCCTGTCAGGTGCCAGGATCTCTATATAACACATGCACTCAGGTCACTCCACAACAAGTACAAGTATGACTCTGTCATTGTCCATGTTGGAGTGAATGACCTGAGATGTACCTCCCTAAACTACATGAAAAGAGACATGGAGGAGCTCTCTGACCATGCGGCCCAGGCATGTATGACACCAGCACTGAGTAGCATCCTGCCATCACCCAGAATGATACCACAGTACAAGGACAAAATGATTGACTTCAACAATTGGCTAAGCTTCTGGTGTCATTCCAAGGGGATCCAGTATCTGTCTTCCTGGGATGACATGATCAACAGGCCACGATGCTTTGCCAGAGATGGCCTGCACCTGTAGCCACTGGGATTCCAGATACTGGCTAAGGATCTTACAACCCCTATAGTGCCTTTTTTTAGGCAAGGCTCAAATGTCAAATCCACCACCATAGTAGATATAAACAAGAAAAATCTAAGGGTAATGTTACTCAATGCTAGAAGTCTAAACCTCAAAATGCACTCACTCAAGGCTCTCCTTAAGATGGAGAACATCGACATCTGTGCAGTGATAGAGACCTGGTTTATGGCTCCAGAGAGCACCCCTTCATTACCAGGCTTCAATTCTTACCACACCTTTCGGCCACCTAACCTGGACTGAAAGCTAAAGGAGGAGGCGTGTCCATATTCATAAAGGATATCCACACCACCAGGCTAGTTGCTCAACATAATGTATCTGAAATTATCCAAGTGCAATTAACACTGGGCAAGACTGAAAATTCAGGTTGTAGTGTATTACAGGTCCCCCGCCATGCCCCAGGGCACCCACTCCATGTTTCTTGATATAGTGGATAATATTAAGGTACAGCCCAATACCCTAATTTTGGGAGATTTCAACTACCTCTCCATCGACTGGGAAAACTACTCATGTACTAACCTAGTTGCCCAACATTTTCTGGAATTCATCAATTCCAACACAATGGATTAGCTTGTCCATATCCCTACCAGGGGTAGCAACATCCTGGACCTGGTCATTACCAATATGGGAAACAGATGCTACATGCCAGAGGTCATCTCCTCACTGATCAGGTCCAACCACAAGCTAATCACCCTGGACATGCATATCTTGCCCTCCCTCCCATTATGGAAACCATCGTAAACAACTTCTCCAAAGCCAACTTCATGCTTCTTAAGTCAGCCAGAAGTGGCAAACATCATTACACCCACACAGATGGAAAATAGTGACACGACTGCTGAATCATATACAAATACACTGTAGAAGTACATACACGAGTGCATGGACCGTGCCATCCCCAACAGAACCAAGAAGCTATCCTCCTAAAAAGGAAGCCAACCTAGTGGTCCCCTGCCATAAATAAACTCTACAACAGAAGGAAGAAACTGTTGCAGAAAAGAGTAAAATCCCATGACTGCAGAAACTCTCTGGTCAGCCTCAGCAAGAAGCTGAAATCCCTCATAAAATCCTTCAAAGCTAGTTATGAAAATAAAATCACCATGGACTCTAAAGACAATCACAAAGCTTTCTGCAGCTATGCAAGAATCTCAATGGCAACACTCATATCTGCTCTGAACTACAGCACAATGGCACTACATTTACCAAACTAATGGATATTGCCAACATCCTGGCAGACAGGTTCAGTGCTAATTTCACCCCCTAAAGGGCCCATACCCATACCAGATGATTGCAAAACTCATGTAATCATGGCCACACTGGTACAGACTGTACTCTCCAAAGCCAGGAACACAGCATCCATGGGAAATCCCAGGCTGCATTCTGAATGAACCACAGAACAAACTGGCACCCCACCTAAGTACCATGTTCAACCATAGCCTCACTTGAGGCTTTGTGTCTATTGAATGGTGAACAGCGAGGATTATCCCACTCCACAAATGGGGTGCCACCACTCACCCTGGGAACTAATACCCCGTTAGCCTGATGAGCCTGGTCTGCAAGGCCATGGAATGCATCCTCATGGAGCTTATAAACAAAGACATAGGTAACCTCCAAACTCTGGACCCCACTCAGTATGGGTTTGTAAAAGGTAGATCATGCCTCCTAAACCTGATTGACTTCTTTGAAGCAGTCACCAGAGCCATAGATGAGGGTAAGGTGGTGCACACAGCCTATATTGACCTTGCCAAGGCTTTCAACACCATCCCCCACTCTGGTATTATAGATAAACTCACTGGACTAGGCATAAAGCCCTATGTCACAAGATGAGTGGCCAACTGGCTCATGGACAAAACTCACACAGTGAAAGTAGCTGACTTCAAATCCGACTTCAGATGAGTGACAAGTGGAGTACCACAGGGTTCGGTCCTGGGGTCTCTCCTGTTCAGTATCTACTTCTCTGAAGTCCAGAATAATACAGCTGGTCTCAGGCTATCGAAATTCATAGATGACTGCAAACTAGAAGCCATAATCGATTTGCCTAAGGATGTGGACATTCTACAAAGAGGCCTCACTGAGACTAATGCCTAGTGTCAAAGTCATGGCCTAAAGCTCAATGCCAAGAAGTGCATTGTCATCCCCTTTGGGAAAAGCACCATACCCATGAACTATCATATAGGTGGTAGCCTACTAAACACCAAAAGTGTGATAAGAAACCTTGAGACACAGGTGGATAGTAGTCTCTCCTTTGATAATCCAATAGTCACAGTAGTCAGACAATCCTTCTACCTGGCACACCTCATCACAAAGTGGTTCTCCTCCAGAAAAAGAGAGGTCATCATTCATCTCTACTCATCCCTCATCAGACCCATTATAGAGTACAATGCCCCATTTGGCATGTAACTCGCAAGACATCTGCAACAACTAGAAAGGCCACAGAAATACCTCACTAGGAGGATTACTGGCCTCAAACAGATGCCATATGCTGATCATCTCAAAAAACTCCAGCTCTACTCCGTCACATATTGCCTACTCCGAGGCGACCTCTGTCTAATGTACAAAGCCATGTCTAACCCTGATCTGATGGACATGTTACACTTAAAGAAATCACAATCTCTCCGAGCCACATGCTCCAGGGACCTAAACCTTGTCACCACAATCAACAGAACATGCTGGAGGGATAGATTCCTGTCCCAGAGACTTCCCATGCTGTGGAACAGGCTATCCATTCATGTCAAGCAAAGCTCCTCATCAGCCCTCTTTAGGAGAAATCTTGACAATTGGATGGGAAACAGGAAACTCACCCCGGGGATCACTGCTGTGGCTCTGCTCAACAGGGCAACATGAAAATAACCTTCCTGGGTGGAGAAAGCCAGAGAACCTTATTTGGATAGGCTTATATAGGCCCTAGGGCCGATAGCCTAGTACATACCCATGAACCTATGAACCTATTTATTCTTTCATTACATATAAGCCATATAACATAAAATAACACAAAATAACTTTTTATATACTCTTTTAACATATTCTTTGCTTCTGTTCTTATAATATTTCTACTTGCTTACTTCTGTTCTTGTAATATCCATGTTTATTTTATTCCCTTCTTTTATATCTTAAATTTTCCACATAAATGTTTTACTCTTTAACATTTCAAAAACATGTACCATAAGTTTTTCTTCTTCTTGACAATGTAAACATATTCTATCACTTTTTTTTTTGTATATGGCATATTTCCTTTTTCTGGCAATTTAACTATTACCAGTCTCCACAAAAGTCTTGACATTCTACATTCTGATTACACCATTTGCTTCTTATTTTTGTAGCTTCAATTTTTTCATCTATTAGATTTTCCCATAGCTTTACATAGTGATGTGTTATTATTACATTCTTATACCATAGTTTTCTATCTTTTTCTATATCATCAATTTTTACTTTTCACAAAAAAAAAATTTCTTGGTAACATGCTATTTCTTCATTTATACACATTTTTTTCTCTTTTACTCTTTTTTACCATACCCCAAAATCTATCATATGTATATTTATACAGTTTTACTACTATTCTCTCATCTTTTTCTTTTATCCACCTTAACACTTCGTACAAATTTAATGAAGCAGTGATATACCACTGAGTTAATTAACCCTAAACTTCCTTCTTTATTTACATACAAAACTCCTCTTTTTTCTGGATTTAATCTAGAACCCCATATATAT
The DNA here is from genome assembly GCF_019279795.1 of Protopterus annectens. Classification (NCBI taxonomy): domain Eukaryota; kingdom Metazoa; phylum Chordata; order Ceratodontiformes; family Protopteridae; genus Protopterus; species Protopterus annectens. Next base: position 335,260,625 of record NC_056731.1, on the reverse strand, counting down.
GTAAACATATCTATAATAATTCCTTTTCAAATGTTGTTGGCAACATAAATACACTTGCTAAATATAATAGTTTTTATCAGTACTGAATTTATCAAATATGCCATTTTTTCTGAATAATAATTTATATGTTCTCCAGAAAAGACATGCTTGCTTTATGTATTCTTTTGTTTTTCCCCACTGAGTTCTAGTTATATCTTTAATCCGAAATTTTATATCTAACACAAAAATGTCATTCCTTGAAAAATATACTCTGCCAGTCTTTACTGCATCACATAAACTTTTACTTTTCTCTTTATTTACAAGCATCCCTAATATCTCTAGACACTTATTTGTGTAAAGTATTACTTCTTTTATTCAAATTTTGTTTTTTGCAATTATTATAATGTCATCTGCATATGTTAACAGAACTGATATTTTTAACCCTTCATATAACCCACCTTCTTAATTTTGAAATGTATTTCACACACTATCACATTCATAACTAATGCAAAAACAACACAACTCATTTTATATCCCTGCCTTACACCAGTGTTCATATATACCTCTTAGCTTAACCATCCATTTGCAAGTATTTCTACTTTATTATTAATATAAACTGACAAACATAATTTCCTAACTTATTTGATTATATTATATTCTTTCATTATTACCCATAAGATTTCATGTTCAATAGTGTCAAATGCCTTATTGAGATCTCCTATCCTAATTTTTGCTTCTTTATTTTTGTTCATAATATCATCCACAATTTGTCCCGGCCCCCTTCAGTAAACACACATCCCACTGAATGACATTTGATGACCTTTATTAAACTTCCATAACATAACTTTGATAACCAATATTTATTAAATACAACTGAAGGTCATTGTCCCAATGTACTCTTCCCTCATTAGACCCATTATAGAATACAAAGTCCCATTTGGTATGTACTTCCCAATACATCTGCAACAACTGAAAAGGCCACAGAAATACCTCACTAAAAGAATCACAGGCCTAAAGCAGATGCCCTACACTGACCGCCTTAAAAAACACCAGCTATACTCTGTCGCATATCGTCTACTCAGAGGCAATCTCTGCTTAGCATACAAGGCCATGTCAAATCCAGAGCTGATGGACATGCTACACTTAAAGAAATCCCAATCCCTCAGAGCCACATGCTCCAAGGATCGAAACCTTGTCATCACAATAAACAAAGCATGCTGGAGGGATAGGTTCCTGACCCAGAGACTCCCCAGACTCTGCAATAGACTGCCCATACATGTCAAGCAGAGCGCCTCTTTGGCCCTCTTCAAAAGGAACCTTGACACTGGATGAGAGAAAGGAAATTCACCCCAGGGATCATGTCAGTCACCCTGCTAGACAGGGGTCCAGGGAAGTAAATAGTGTGGGAAGAAATAGCCAGGGAATTGTTATGGCTAGGCTTGTATAGGCCCTAGGAACAATAGCCTAGTACCATCCTATGAACCTATGAACATAGTATAGTTGAATTCAATCACAACATAAACATCCATATAATGTTAACCAGGACAGGGTGACCTCACTCATCCTGACCCAGTAAGCAGCATCTATACCTCCACTCACTTACTTTACTTATGAAGCAGCATCCAACAACTCACTTCATACACCATTTATTGAATTACACCTCCAACCAAATAACAGTGTCCTTACCTCTGCTTGTTTATATTTACCACTTAAAGATCCAACACCAGAGAGGGAACAGAATAGGGTAAGCCTGTCCCTCTTTTCCACCCTACCCAGACTACTGAAATAGCCCCAATCCCCACCAGTCCACCAAAAAGGGGGGGGGGTAGAAAATGCATGCCAAAATGTGATCCCTTACCCAGCTACACTTGCCTAAAACTCCTTAAGCCTCTACTGCTTTACCTCATTTCCTCCCAATCATCCCTTCTTCTCATTTAACTCTTTCACCCCCCACCCTCTTAACTCCCACTAATATATGTACATATATATATATATATATATATATATATATATATATATATATATATATATATATATATATATATACGTAAAAACCTCCTTCCAGAGCTGTCCTTGGACAAATTGGTTTGTTACCAAACCTCATTTGTCCTGGTCCCCTTCAATAAACACACATCACACAGAATGATATTTGATGACCTTTATTAAACTTCCATAACATAACTTTGATAACCAATATTTATTAATTACAACTGAACATAGTATAGCTGAATTTAATCACAACATAAACATCATTGCAATGTTAACCAGAGCAGCATGACCTCACTCATCCTGACTCAGTAAGCAGTGTCTATAACTCCACTCACTTACTTTACTTTTGAAGCAGCATCCAATGACTCACTTCATATACCATTTATTGAATTGCACATCAAACCAAATAAGTTAGGACAGAGTGACCTTACTCATCCTGACCCAATAAGCAGCGTCCATACCTCCACTTACTTACTTTACTTATGAAGCAGTATCCAACAATTCACTTCATATACCATTTATTGAATTACACCTCCAACCAAACAAGCAGTGTCCTTCCCTGTGCTTGCTTATATTTACCACTTCAAGATCCAACACCAGAGGGGGAACAGAAGAGGGCAAGCCTGTCCCTCTTCTCTGCCCATCAGCCTGATCAGGCTGTCCTCCTCTCTCCTACCAAAATTTTTAACCATCTAAACTCCCATATAAAGGGGGAGGGGTGGTTCAGCCAAACATCATTTGGTGTACCCATCTTCTCTAAGCCAAGTTGATCCTTATCATCAACCTTAAAGCCCTATCATATGTGCACCGAAAGCCACCACTTGACTAACAGTTAAACCAATGATCCCTTTCCCAATACTAAAATAATAACCATATCTTTGCATAACTTCTGTATATTAACTAATTTCCTACTCATTCCAAACCACCAATATTAACTTCATAATGAACCCTGAGACCTTACCTGCCCTAGGCAACACCAAACATTAAACCCAATGCTATGTAAATCCATGCAAGGGCAATTACTTACCATCATCCTAACAGCAGCCCTATGTCATAAAGTCCAAAAGCAATCCTGCCATCCTTCCAACTATTCAGTACCAGCATAGCACATAATGACCATCCTTGCCTTTGATGACCTTCAAAACACTCTCAGAATTATTAAATACAGCCATGACATGAAAGCCCCAGAAACTGTAACCTTCTGAACTCCATATACCAACACCAATCCCAGCAACAAAACCCATCTTGACAATAGTCAAAGACTGTCCATCTTCCCTCTCAACCTACTCAGACTCTTCAACCCATGACTACTAACCAAATTAATGCACTCAACCTTATCATTCCTGCAACTGAAATAGGCATAACTACATCATTCTGACCAACTGAGCTGCCTTACCTTGCTCTCAAACCTGTCAAATAACTGAATCTTCCATCAAATGCCTCCCACCAACCACCGTAACCCACACCTAAGTAAGCTAGCCTAGCCCTTCCAAATGTATGACTTATAAAAAGAGGAGCCCCAAACTCCTGTAGCAAACCTTAATGGAACATGATACACTCCAAACAAACCCATTCCACCACCACCTCATATAACTACTCCATCAACATCCATGCTAGAAGAATCCATTACCTTTCAAAGCCATTTCATCAGGGCACTGACCACTGCTCACTCAGCTCTCACCCATTCCTGACTTTCTGTTACACCATACAAGCTACCAGGACTTCCACTGAAACAGACTCAATCACTCTGAATCCTCTTCCTTCAGGTCACCAACAACAGCCCTCTCAATTCCACACCTCCACAATCTGCAAAGGAAAACAGATGAATCACCATTAATCACCTTGTCTTTACCAGAACATAAACAATGATGAACCTCATACCCTATCCCTGTATCTATGTAGCCAACATCTTCTCACTATGATGCCCTACTTTACCAGGGAATCTATGCACAGATTGTCAACCCCATTCCATTAACGTATGGGATTAAATGTGCAGGTAGGATTCCTTCTTATACCAGGTCAGTTTAAGACTTGTACTTCACTGACAACCCAAATACTGGCACTTGCAATTTAAGAGGGCCCATTTATCAACCAGTTCAATATTATACCACACATCCCTCAAGCTCATATAAATGAACAAAAAGCAATCAATTTAAGCACTGACACCTGACTCAAGCTGTCTCATACCTGCAAACATTGACACTCGCTTCACTTCAAAGTTTATATGAGTTGCTATCCATGTTGATGGAATACCAGCAACCCCCATGGTTACAGCACAACAGTATCCTTAGAATCATGTCGGACCCAAAATAAGAAAGAGTGCCAACCCCCCTTTTACCATTAGAGCCTCTGGTGCATGTCCATGAAAAAAGTGGACCATTCCAAACTTCCTGAAAATACAGCAGATTATAGAGCCTGTCCCAACATTTGTGATAATTAAAAGCTTTACCTCACATAAACCATCACCACATTCTAACTGCTCACCAAAAAGGTACCATCCCTAGGATTATCCACATCCTGCTTTAAAACCATTCTCAAACTTGCAACAGACTGCAGATAGGATACCATCTGTGAAGAGAAATAAACACTCTGGTCACCCACTACAGCGCATATGAAAATTCAGCCGTGACCACCCTTGGGGCCTCTGCTCCACAGTCCCTTGCCTCTCTGGATGGTCCACCACCCTAGTACAACACAGCAAGCTTTGCTGCTAAAATTTATTCCCTCATGCTTCTACAGTTAATAGCCAGAAACAGAGGGAACATACCTATGGCTCACTCCCACCAGAAGCTGAACTGGGAGAGAAACCCATAACCCTCAACCTCTGAGCTGAAAACCTGAACAAAGCCGATATGAATTCTAAAGGTATATCTGAGGAATGTATTTAAAATTTACTGCCTCAGTATTCTCCAAACCCAGTGTGATCCAAAAATCACCCCTCCCACATAAGTAACACTGGGCCTACTTACTCAACTCCTTAAATATTGGTCTTAACCCACAAAAGTTCCTGCCCTAGCATCAATCAACAAAAGGTACAAAACATACTCAAGTGCCTGCCACCCTCCCACATCAGTCTCCCATGATTTGCCAAAATTGGCCAGAAAACCATAACATCACAAAATTGGACCCAGAATCTGAGATAAAATCTGAACATTCTGCAAAATCTGCACATCATAGAGCTATTTGGCACCTGGATCACAACAAATTACATCAAACTTCAAATCCTGCTATTATCCTCCTCTATGCTGTTACCACCACACCGTGCATGCACAACTAACGGCCATTACTCACAGTGCTCCATAGCCCATGAAAACATTGAGTCCCATCAAAAGCCAGACTGCCAGAATAAAAGGCTCTCTAATAGCATGCTTTCCTCTCCCCTGCAGCTCACTAAGGATTATATCACCCAATGCCCTAAGATAAAAGGTACTGACCTGTGTGAATAACTAACCACAAGTCCTATACTGGACACAATGACAGTGACCTGTCAAATAAAACAAAATTAGTTGTTCATTCTGGCCCCATATCAGTGAATAGACATAATGGCAGTGTCTTTTACAAAAGCATATAGCTTCTGTCTATCCTTAGACAATGAACAACAAATAACTACTACGAACTTCAATATCTATGCCAAGAAAAAAAAACAGTAAAGTGTAAACAACTGTTTGTGAACTCTTTCCCTTTGTCCCCTCCACCAATGCTGGGCTTGGCTAATAGCTACGGACCACTTCAGCACATACTTAGATAACCTCACCCCACCACTGGCATTCACAAACGTATCAGCAGTAATAGCATTCCTGGCACCAACCATTCTCCTCATCTAACACTTTAAATGCAAAAGGATACTAAGAAGAAACAGCCAGGATTAAAATCCACAACGAACTCGATGGGCTCGTAATCTGTGACATCTGACAAAAATCTACAATGCATGCGAAACCCGTGAAAGCACCTGAACAGACAGACTGGCTCACCTGAACATACCCGAGCAACAGAAGCTGCTACTTATTACACCACCACCAGCCTAATTGCATAGAAACAACAAATGCCCAGGCTAACTAGAGAAATCCTGCATAATTAACCCTGCTCCAAGTAGGCCAACATAACCACCAATCCACAGAGGCAAACAGTAACTGCACCCACCTCTCAACCCAACTCAGCTTAACCTGACCCATTTCCAAGTTGTGCAGCCAGAATTCCCTCCGCAAACTGTACAAACAGAATAAATCAAACCTTGTCCCCTGTGTTTAAAGGGGTATGACATCCACCTTTCTTGCTGTGCCTCATCACACTGGCGCACCAAGATGTAAACTTTAAGCAAACTGACATTTGCTCCATTCACAGTACAAATGAAAACAGAAGGCATGCAACCTAAGGTAACAAGACCCAAAACCTTCCCCACTCTATTTCAGAAGCATACAACAGTAACTCCCATTTAGTCTGAAGCAAAAAAAAAAAAAAAAATCTGGACAAAGCCATTACTAAAAGTGGGTTGGAGGCCAAAATAGGTGCAATTTTTTTAAATTTTTATTTTAATGTTGCGCTGACAAACTTAGGAAGTTGATCACACAACAGGCTTTGTGTGAACATGAATTGTTGAATGGCATGAAGATGGCTTAGTTCCTGTTAGACTCTGCCACCTCTCCCTTCCATTAAATACCACCACAATGCTACCCTACCAATATAAAAATTGTGTGACAGCTGCTATGCATGCGCAACATGGAGCCAGTACCTGCCGTTCTTCCTGTCTGAAGAGTCGTAAAAACGGCTGCCTATATGAACACACACCACCAGCAATACCAAAGATAGGAACAAATTGTACCACTCCCTCAACTCAGAATGATGTTAAAATAAAGGTGTTTTATTACCAAGCTTTTCTGAAATTATAAACACAATCTGCACTCAAACTCAACTCTGTGTCAATGGTTAGCAGTAGCAATCCCTTGCAGACACTGCACATGCATCTAACCCCCACAACCTGGAGCAAATCAAACATAAGCTCAACGCAGCCTGCAAAAAGGAGGCACTACCCACAAAAACATTAAACCACCAATGGAACCAAACCCAATGTGTACTTCATCAAAATTCAAAGCTTCTCAGAAAAACTGTCTCCCCACAGAACCGGGCATTTCCAACACAAATCACAGGAAAAGGCTGCATGATTAAGTATATATACAGTCATGTAACGGACACAATTAATGGGACTCAGACATTACAATAACACCAGAAGGATGCCCTAACACTCACAAAACTTACAATCATGTGGGATTGTGGAATCAATGCTTAGTGCCTCACCTAAAGCATCCCCTTATGATCCCAAGCTGCCTTTGACCAACCAACTTTTAATTCCAACGGAGGAAAAAAAACACTAACGTGAAATGCACCAATGCTCCAGTCACTAAACCTTCAGGCTTAGTGACTGGAGCATTGGTGCAGTTCACATTAGTTCACATTAATGTGAACTGCACCAATGCTCCAGTCACTAAACTTTCAGGCTTGAGAAGGCACACCACCGCTCTTCCCACCACATACTACACAACACCACAAACCCAGCTCCAAACAACTTAAACCACCCACCAATGAATTCCAGCAATAATTATCACCCGCAACTACCTATCAAAGTTATAATAACATAATAACCCATTAACTATGCTGTCCCCAACCACCTCACACTGATCCTGTCTACTTACTAACTTTATCCCCTTTCAGCAAAATCTAAGGCCTACCTGCTCCACAGTACCTACTGGTCATCGTGGATGAAATACCTGCAGTAGCAAATTCACGCCAAAATGTGATCCCTTACCCAGCTACACTTGCTTAAAACTCCTTAAGCCCCTCCCTCTTTACCTCATTCCCTTCCACTCATCCCTCCTTCCCATTTAAACCTTTCATCCCCCCACCCTCTTAACTCCCACTAATATATATATCTAACCTCCTTCCGAAGATGTCCCAGGACAAATTGGTTTGTTATCAAACCTCATTTCTTGACAAGCCTTCCCCTTTATAGTATATATATATATATATATATATATATATATATATATATATATATATATATATATATATATGTGTGTGTGTGTGTGTGTGTGTGTGTGTGTGTGTGTATATGTTACGTTCTATATATTTTCTACTTTAGTTTCAAATCTCTTTTGTACTATTTTCATAAAAATCGTATGATCATTATTATTCAATACTACTGGTTTCCATTTTTTAATTGTCTTCTATCTTGCTTCCTCCATATGAATTTAAGAATTCCACTACATAATTCTTTATACATAAAACCTTCATTTAACCATTCATTCAAAATCTTTAAAAATATATATTTTAGTCCCTTAAATTTATATACATTTCATACCCTATTCCATCAGCCAAATCTATATTTACTTGTCCTAATACTTTATCTAGCTTGTTTAAAGAAATCTTATTTTCCAATTTTTTATTTTCTTTTTCTGTTAACATTTTTTTTTACTTTCCATGTTTTTTCATTATCTTCTTTTTTTAAACATTTCTTGCATATATTGTATTGTAATATTGTATATTATATAATCTTTTTCTGAGTTCTTTCTATTTCTCCTTTTACATTTTTTATTTCTCTTATTACATTACCATCTTCCTTTATTAATCTGCTTATGTAACGTGATAGCTCTCTATTTCTTTGTAAAAACTATATTTCATTATAAAACAGTACTTGTATTTTTTTTTCTTGATTTCTTTCATATAATTCTTTTTCATTGTCAAAGTGCTTTCTGTTATGTTCTAAATCTTCCAATGCATTATCTGTTCTTTTATATTTTTCTTTCTCTGTTTTTCTCACATCAAATTGCAACTATAGAAAACATTTTTTATGTTTTTCCTTAAATATCATCCACCATTCAGATCAATTGTTATAAAATGTTCTCATAGCAATTTGATCTTTTCATAACTGTATAACTAACCTCTTCCCATCTTCATTCCATGCTTTCTCATTTATCCTTTTTATTCCTTTGCCTATTTTTATATATTTCTTGTTTTCTTTTATCTTTAGCCATATTGCAAGATGATCAGAAAATTCTGTATCAACTACTACCCTGTCTTCTATAACTAAACCTTCTGATACTATAAAACAATATATTTCAGTTCTATACATGCCCCATTTGCAAGTCCATGAAATTCTGTCCTGATGTTTTAACTTCCCACATCTTATAACATCTAACATTTTTCTTATGTCATTTATTTTCTTTTTACGCTTGCCTGTTAAATCACAGTTAAAGTCTCCTATTGTTGTAATATTCATATTTATCACTACATAGTCTAAACTCTTATGAAATAAGCTTTCTCTTTCTTTACAGTTAGTATAAGCATATACTGTTATAATTCTATATAGTTGTTTTTTCCATTTTAAATCTGTAATGGTTAATCTTCCATTTTTTGCTAAAGTTACAGCTAATATCTTTACTGTACTTCTACGGAATACAGCTATTCCAGAACTTCTCTCATTTTCCAAATCCAAATTATCTTTCCTCCCCATAGTTTCTCTGGTTGTAGTGTTTCTTCATATGTTAAAAATCTTGTGTCTACTAATATAATTACATCTACATCATATGTGTTACACCATTGCAAAATTCCTATGCTTTTTATCATATTCTTAATACTATTCACATTTACAGAGCGCCCTCTAAAATTTTCATTTTCACTTTTCCTTATTTTCATGGTTTCACATGTTCATAGCTAATTAATAGGCTAGCTTTCTTAACAGGTCATTGTAAGTTTAACCAATTTCCTTCCCAAAGGTGAGAATCAAACACTCTAGTCATAAGGCAAACACCTTAACCATTATACCAAACCCCAATCTTTAGCTATATATATTCTTTTTCATCCATTTTCTTTTTTTTTCTTCTGTACTTATTCCTTTAAATTTTCTTTTTCTGTATTTTACCCTCTTACCAATAGAATTAATATTTTTCCCTTTTACTACATCCCAGTGTATCCCCGGGATTCATGAAAGCTTAAACTCCATGCAGAAACAGTGTAGCAGCTCCTGCAGGGAGTTTGGCCACTGAGCGATTCAGCAAACAGCTGATCTGACGTGCATGAGCCTGTCTACACTGTTCCTGCACGGAAGACCATGCGTCATGCTTATCACCTCATTTTCTGGTGTAAAGCACGCAAATGAGGTGAATTAGCGATTCAGGAAGCTGCCAGGTCTCCGTGCAGGAACAGTGCCAATGCAGAAATGTGTTCAGTTGCTAACTGAATACATTTCTGCAAAAAAAGAAAACGGTGGCATGACAGCACAAATAAAAGCATGTATTCACATCTGTAGACATGCCAATGGCCAAATATATGGCCATTGGTATGAACAAATGTTTAATTGTAATATAAAATAACTTTTTTTTGTGTGGCTGATCTCAGCTGTTTAAGCATAGCACAGCGGTGCACAAACACGATAGTGCTGAAAATAAAAAAAATGTGAAAACCCATGTTTAAAGAAAATCTGCATTTTGCCATTATAGTCTATGGCATGCAGAATCAAAACAATACCTGGGAACAGTGGTTGTCAAGGGGAAAGGCTCTGTGTCAGTGCAGTATCTATGGGCTAAGGCAGTGAGGTATGCAAATGAGGGTAAATTTACTGAATCACAAAATATTCATATCCAAAACCTGCACCTAACCATGTAGGTACTAGAATAGGATCGCGTAGGCAGGAGGAGCAACTAACATGAAAAGGGAGTGTGTTATGCTTGCTGTAAGCACATTGGAGCTCTGCCCACTGGGTTTGCACTTAGCTAAGCACAGCTAAGCAAGGGGGTGTGTCTGAGACTGTAATGTATCACACCATGAAATGAAGAGGGTGTTCACGTCCAGGGAGGGAATTTCTGCTAAAATGTGTTTAACTTAGCTAAACGGGTTTGCGCAGCACACACTGGGACTTAAACAAGTGAACAACAAAAGAAAAACATGTACAGGGAGAGAATTTCTGTTAAAACATGTTTACCTTAGCTAAACGGGTTTGCATGGCACAAACTGGGACTTAAACAAGCAAACAACAAAAAAACACTGGAGATGGCAGCACTGTGCATATGTAAGTAAGGGGGTGTGTCCAAGGCTGTATAGCCTTGTTTACCTTGCCTAAACTGGTTTCTGCGGCATGCACCAGGATTTAAACCACAAAAATAAAAAAAATACAGCAAAATGCAAGTGGGACAAGAAAAAAAGGGAAATAGCAGAACAGAGGCACTCAAATACAAGTAATAGAGCTGGCAGGTGGAATGTATCATACTCAGGCAATCACACAGGCAGCATCTGCAACACCCCACTATAAACTATGCAAACACCTTTCAGTCTGTTTTTTCCCACAAACTCTACACCACCAGTGTACACAGACAGGGAAATTTTACCTGACAAAACTAACAAAATATTAGGGGCTGCTGTTGCCCTCATACATCAGTATGTGCAAGAGGCTGAGAGTGGTAAAGAGGGCAATGCTGACAACCACCCCAGACATATGAGGAGGAGGGGAAGAGTGTTCAGGCCCAAAGTAACCTACCAGGGGCTACATGATCTGGAGATAGTAAAGTGCTACAGGGTGGACAGGGGAATATTGCAGCAAATTGGGGAGCTGTGCCGGCGTCATCTCACATTCAGAAGAAACAGAAGGGAACCCATCTCAGTGGATACCAAGGTATGTGTAGCTCTAAGAATACTAGCAACAGGTACTTTACAAAGACCAACTAGGGATATCATGGGGTCTCACAGGCATATGCATCCAGGATACTCCACCAGTTCCTGGATGCCATGTGACCACATGCTGACGAGCACATTAAATTCCCAACCACCCGTGAGGAGAGGACATGCAATATGCATCTCTTCCACCATGTAGAAGACTACCCAGAGGTACTGGGCACCATAGACTGCATGCACATCCACATCAAAGCAACACCTGGTGACCAGGGTGGGGTCTACATAAACCATGGGAGTTCCACTTCATCAACTGACAAGTCATGTGTGATGCCAAGGGCATTATCATGAATGTGTGTTCTGGCTGCTCTGGAAGCTATCACAACTCCTACATCTGGCATTCCTCACAGCTGTATCAGTGGTTTGCCAGAGGGTACATTCCATATGGCCATTTAGTGGCAGATGCTGGCTACTCACTGGAACAGTGGATGATGACACTGATCAGAAATGCACACACACCCATACAAGAATGTCATAATGAGGCACAAGCACAAATCAGGATCATTATAGAGCGTGTGTTTGGGATGCTGAAGTCACGGTTCCACTGCCTTGACATACCCAGTGAAGCCTTGCAGTACTCTACAGCCACACGTGCACACATGGTCATAGTATGTGCCATGCTACATAATATGATCCTGCAGAAACAGCTGCAGCAGGAACAAAATGGGGAAGGGCCACACCCTCCCCACAATTGCCAAGGCTTCCACAGGCACAGGAAAACTCAGAGGAGGAACATCTTGAGCCTGCCTCTGTAGGTAGACGGAGGTATGCCCAGTATGCCCTGGCCTTGGCAAAGAGGCAACACATAGCACATACACTGACACTGTAGGGCCCCGGGAACTGATCTCTCTCTCTCTGTCTGACTCAAACACACAGTAAAATGGATGCCAAATATCACACCACTTATACCTGACCATGTGTAGGCAGTGTATTGTGTGCATCCGACATAGTCAGCCCTCAAGCACCACCCTCACAACATCTGCAGGTACAAGGTAAGCCAGTCTCAGTAATAAATTAAAATAATGGGGTGTAATTTTCTGATAGCATATCTATGGTATTGATCAAGCATGTAAGGGAATAGGGTGGCTAACTGGGATAGCAGCAGACAACTGACAGCTCTGTGGTACAGCAGGATGTGTATCACCAGTACTGCCCTACCCACACCATGCAGTACCACCCTAGTCGACAAATACCACTGCAGTATATGAGGTGAACCATATAACTAGGGGTCATAGGTCACATGTAGGGATGACAAAGTGGGGGGGTCCCATACTCACCACCAGCCTCACACAGTAGATCAGCTGTAGACACCCATACAAAAATGCCTGGCAAAGGTTCCCACATGGCGACATCCATGAAATCCCCACCTTTACACAGTGATATCACAGCAGGTCTGGCAGTGGCAGTATGGCTTTGAAAGGTAAGAAGTTTGAAACTACAAATGTCTGTGCCAGAACAATCTGACCTGTGGTTGATACTGTTATGCCTGTAGTCTGAAAGATAGGGCATATCAATACAATACATGGGACCAAAATGTTAAGCAAATATTAGCACAGTCTGTGCAGATGTGTATCGTGTACAGTCGTGTCACCCCCTCCATAGTCCCAGAAAAATGCAGTAACATGTTCCTAGACTTAAGCAGCATCCAGATGTCACCCAGAGTGATGGTGCAATAGTAACAGAAAGCAATTAACAGTAGTACACACAGTCAACTTACTGGTGCCATCCCAGGGGTATCTCCTGCTAGCAGCCTGGGAACATATGATCATCAGAATGCATTGCCCTGCTACAGATGGCCTGCGTCTGTCACACCTGACCTACAGGCCTCTGGCAAATGCCTATGCCTCACCCATAGTGCCCTTTAGGGAGTGTCATGGGGTCCATAACACCAACATAACACAGTCCACAAAATTCAAAGATAGGCCATGCTGACAACTGCTGGGAGCAAACCTGCCAATCTTAGGGAGCCAGAAATCAGGACAAAGCCATGAATAATGGGGTGATGAAGGTTCAAACAGAAGGACACCTGTGAAATACTGCTCTAATAATGTTATAAAGTTGATGGAATGATTTGTAGTAGCATGGAATGTATGATGGGTACTAAGTCTGAAATTGCAATGTCAGCTGTGATTAATATCTGACTTCAACCATGAGTGACTTGCAAAACACTTTTGCTGGAAAACCATACTTGTATGGGTAACCAACAAGATATATGAGTCATGGATGTGGACATTCTGTGATACTCTGTACAGTCGGCAGGCAGGGCTAGGAGTTTAAAAATGGGAATGCACTCACTGCAGGCAGGCCTAACCCTGAAAGATGGTGACATGTCTGCACCCAGTGAACCCTGGGCCAGAGCCATGGGGAGTAACACACCCCTCCCTGATCACTTATCCTATGCAACATCATGACCGCAAGATGTGGCCATCCAAGCAAAATGAGGTGGGCCATACATATATGTTTGCTAAACACACACCTCCAGGCTGGTCAAACAGTCTGACACACACAAGACCCTCCAAGTACAGTCAACCATTGAGGAGAGCCCAATGCAAAGTACTGGTAGCTATAGGCAAACATATCTGCCCAGGACACATACACCCACATATCCTATCCCCTACAAATCTATCTGGAGTCTGCCTGTCATCCTGATCCTGTCTGACTTATATTACCCAACTATGGACTGGAAATCAGACCAGGTCAGAGCATAAATGCACAGAGATTCCACCATTGTAATATATCACCTAAGTGATGGACCATTTCCACAGCACCAACAGTCAATTGCTTGTAAGCACACCCCTCAACAGGCTAGATAGTGCAAGAATGCATAGCATTTGGCTCAGAAACCTTGTGTGTGTACCATCCATCCTGTATTCCTCTGGTAAATCACAGTGATGATCTGAGGAGGTATGTCACCAGGTACTGAAACAGTACATGACAGTGTCAAATGGCATATATGACAGATGTCTGCTAAAACCTGCCCTGTAACCCTAGGAACCCATACATTACTGAGTAAAATTGTCAGAATCATTGTATGGCCCATTGTCCCCACATTTTGATAGGCTATCTCCAGATATCTTGCACCAACAGACCGAGAGGCATGGCTGCAGCACAAAACAAACTGGACTGGAGTACAACAATCCTTGGAATAGAGTCCCACATGTTCTATAGAAGGACTCACTGGGCATGCTCATACACTTAGTGAAAGGTCAGTAGGATCTAGGAATGAACAGGCCTTCCCCACCCAGTGCACTTTCCATTGCCCCATCTTAGCAGTCCTGAAGATGTCTGTCACCATATAAGTCACTTTTGTTAGGCCCAGCCCCATGCACTCTGTGGCATGTGCAATAGCTGCATAACACTATAATACAAATAACTAGTTAGGTAGGGGTTTTAATCTCAGTCATAGCAAATGTAAAAGTGTGCGTATGTTCACAACTAAAAGCTTTTGGGTCCATTCAAACCCAGTACACTTCCACTTTCTTTACTTTAGTGGTCCTGCAGATATCAGTCATCTTAGAAGTGCCTTCCGTCAGGCCTCAGCCCCATAAGCTCTGTGGTGTGCAGTGTGTGTGTGTGTGTGTGTGAGGGTGTGTGTGTGTGTGTGTGTGTGTGTGTGTGTGTGTGTGTGTGTTCACAATTAAATGCTTTTTGGTCCATTCAAACCCAGTACATCTCCCCTTTCCCTACTTTAGCAGTCCTGCAGATATCAATCATCTTAGAAGTGCCTTCCATCAGGCCTGAACCCCATAAGCTCTTTGGCATGTGTGATAACTGCCTAACATGATAATGCAAATAACTAGTTAGGTAGAAGTTCTCATCTCAGTCATAGCAAATGTAGATATGTGTGTGACAGCGGTGTGTGAAAGACTGAGGGAGTTGTTTGTTTATAGGTGAAACAGCTTTATGCCATTCCCACCCACAACACTTCACAGTGCCCCACCTTATCAATCCAGATGATGCCAGTCCCTTATCAGCAACTTTGGCCAGTTGTTAGCTCTGTAAGCTCACTAGTGTATGTGATAAATGCTTAACACTATAGCACAAATAACTAGTTTGGCAGGGGTTCTACTCTTGTATCCTGCATATGTGTGTGTGGGTATGTATGTTTGCAAGTAGAAGTATTTTGATATTTTAACCACCCACTGCTGTACTATATCAGTCCTGCTGATGTCATTCCCCATATCAGCACCTTTGGCCACCTCTCAGTCCAGTAAACTCTGTTACGTATGAGGTAACTTTGTCACCTTATAGTACAAATCATTCGTTAGGTAGGGGATCTACTCTCACATCTGGCAACTATGTGTGTCTGTTTGTAGAACAAAATTTTCTGATAGGTTAAACACCCACTGCACTACTTTATCACTCCTGCTGATGTCCTTCCCTTTATAGGATCATGAGTGTGTAGTAGGTAATGGCCCAGGAGCCTTAACAAGTCTAGCACATAGAAGGGCCCTGCCATTGGGCCACCCAATGTTATGTCCCAGTGCCTGTATCAAGTATAGCTACTGCAGTTATCCTTGGGGTGAACTGTCTATTACCTATCCACTCATCAAAATTTCTCTGGAACAGGTTCACCTAGGTGCTCTGCATGACATGTATGGGAAGTGTATTCCAGGGTATGTGCAGTCTCTTGGTGAGGGACCTGTCCCACCAGCATGTTGTGGTGATTGTGGTACTGAGGTACAGGTCTCTACAGTGTGTGGTGTTGATGGATTTATATGTATCATTTCTAAGCCAGCTGTGTCAGACATGGCTTTGTAAGTCAAGCATAGATACCTGCTAATTAGGTGATATGACACAGAAAATAGCTTGGATCTGCTGAGTTTGTCTGTGTAGGATGTGTGTTTATTGCCTAGGAACCCCTCTGTGAGGTGCTTCTGTGGCTTCTCCAGCTGTAGCAGGTGTCTAGTGAGGTACATGGCAAATGGGACATAATACTTTGTGAGTGGTCTAATGAGGGAATAGTAGACAGAGATCATTAGCTCTGTCTTCTTGGATGCAAAACCCTTGGTAATGCAATGCGCCATATAGAAGGAATTCCTGACCACAATGGCAATGTAGTGCTTGAAGGAGAAGTTGCTGTCAACCTGTGTCCCCAGATCTCTTATAAAGCCTACAGAGTTCATTGGGCTCCCATTGATGTGGAACTTACTGGGAACTGAGTGTTTTACCAAAGGGGATGATGAAGCATTTTGTGGGTTTAGCTTCTGGCCACAGTTTTCACACCACTCATTGGTCTCAGAGTTAGAAGATCACCCATATCTTCAATCAGGTCCCTGATTATGCACCCATACCTGTACAAAGTAGGCTTGTCAGGCTAAGGGCCCAATAAACCCCAGGGTCTGTAGATGCTATGCCTTTATGGAGAGGGATGACGGTAGCAGTGTGCCATTTTGGATGGACAAAGCCTGAGGTGAGGCTGTGACTGACCAGGACACACAGATGTGGTGCCAGGCCTCCATGTATGTCATGTAGAACACAGCCACTGATATGTTGGGGTCCCATGAAAGCTGTATCCTTGCCAGTAGACAATGCAGGTATAACATGGCTTGCAGTAATGCTGGGTGCCTGGCATTCATCTGTCATTGTGATCGCCCCCTTGGTGGAGAGAGTGGTAAAGCTGGCATTGACTATGTTGGCAAGACTGTGGCCAATATCTATTGTGTCAGGATGGGAATCAGCATTGTGCAGTAAGTCACAGCACTTGTAGTTATTGCTGTGGATGTTGTTGATATAACTATCAAAGGCTTTTGTGACTGGCATCAGTGTCTGCTGCAAATCTGACTTCATAGCTGCCTGTAGGTGATTCCATGAGGGATCCCAAGTTGTGTTTGGAGCTACTAAGGGGGCTCACCATTCTTGGAACACCACCATTTTCTGCAACAGATTCCTCCTTCTGTTGTACAATTTAGTAATAGCAGGGGAGCATCACAATGGCATCCAGTGTTTGGAAGACAGTGTCTGTATTCTGATGGCTATGGCTAGTTCCATACATCAATGTACATGTTTTTTCAGTGCATATGTGTATGATGCGACAGTCATGCCGCTATTTACCATTGGCATGGGTGCAGTGAAGTCATCCATCCCTGTTTCTATGACTGCAATGTAAGCATTGTCGAGGATTTGCACAGTGGTTACCTTTGTGAGGGATGTAGGTGAGATGTTGAGCTCCAGGTTGTTTGCATTATGTTTGCATCTGCCCAGGTATGGATTGACAACTGTGGTCGAGCAACAGTCCCATATGAAAGCAATCAATATAGGTCAATGTTGTTGCATCCTCTGCTGGGGGTCAGTATGAGCTGGTCCAGGCCTTTGGAACTGATGAATTCCATGAAAGACTGGGCCAGTGTACTGGTGCTTGACTACTTTCTCTATGTGATGGAGGGGTAGTTGAAGTCTCCTACTATGTCAGTCTTGGGTTGGACCTTCATAGATGCCAGGGTGTTGAGGAATGTGCATTGACAGTCTAGGGACATAGCTGGGGACTGATAGCAGGCTATGGTGTGGAATGCACTATTCCCCAATGTCAGTTTTACAGGAAGTACCTCCAATGTATTATGCTGGGATACTAGTCTGGAGCTGTGCATATCCATGTGGAGGTGTGGTCCATGTTTTGGTGTTGACAGCTGTGGAATGCGTCATAGCCTATTAGTGCAGACCAGCTGTCTGCTGCAGTGAACCACCTTTCCGTTACAACATAAATGTCAATGTCCTCCATTCTGAGGAGTTCTTTGAGCGACTGCATCTTGACAGTTAGATGTCTACTGTTGAGCAGCATGACCCTCAGATTGCATACATGTCTAGATGTTATGGTGGCAATTTGATTTGGAACACTGCCTAATAAGGCACTATAGGGGTGGCAAGACACTTACCCTGTACCTGGAAACCCAGGGCTGGCAGATTTAGGACATCTCTTGCATGGCATTGAGATCTGTCAATCATGTTATCCCAAGAGAGAGATACTGGATCCCCTGAGAATGACACACAATACGTAAGCCAATGTTGCAGCCAATTATCTGTTGATAGTACTGCAGCATCATTCTGGGTGATGGCAGTATACTGCTCAGAGCAACAGTCACACCTGCCTGGACCACATAATATGAGTGTTCAACCATGTCTCTTGTCATGTTGCCAAGGGAGGTGTGTCTCAGGTCATTCACACCCACATTGATGATGACAGAGTGATTCTTGTAGCTGTTGTGGAGTGGCCTGACTAGGCGTGTCATGTGTTGGATGCTGGCACGTGATAGATAGTTGGCTGTTACCTCCTCCATAATCAACATAGTGAGTGGGACATCTGTGTGCCACAGTACTGAATCACCCATGATCACTGTATTGTGCAAGGTGGTCAGCCTTAGGAACTTAGGATGAGGGGCACACTGTGTAGGTGACATATGTATCCTTTGGCATGTGCTATGTCGTGGTGTCTGAGTGGGTGTCTGTCTTGCTGGTCTGTGCTGTTTGTTTAAATGTCCATTGAGTGCCTCTATGAAGGTGGGTGTGTGGCTTTTCAGTGTATGTCAGGGCTGTCATAGTGGGTGTTGTAGCAAGCTATGTGGTCCACATGGTGTGGTGCAGGTATTGATCTCATCCTCTTGACCAGCTAGTCCTGTCTTTGCTGGGGCGTGCATAGTTCCACATTTGGTGATATAGGGGTAACTCTCACTGTTCTGAGTGTTTGGAGTTTAGAGAAGTGGGTTGTCTGTGTACATGAGGCAGTTGCAACAGTGCCTCAGAATAGACAAGTGCACCAGGTTAATGGGTGAAAGCACAGAAGACCGCACTTCAATCATGCCAGAAGAGGTGGTCATAAGTAGTAAGTATTGGGGCTAATTCCATGATGAATGAGTACTGCTGATGGATCCAAGGTGTGATACACATATTGATACAATACCCTGTTGAAGTGCAAAGCTATAATGTTATTTGAAGTGCAAGACAGAACAAACTAGCAAGATGCATGGTAGAAACTGAAATCAGACTTCCTGCCACCTGTAATACTTTACCTCAGGTGTGCAGTTATCAGCACCTTTGGCCAGTTGTAAGTCTAGTAAGGTCTATAGCATGTGCAGTAGCTGCGTAAAACTATAGTAGACATAACTAGAGAGGTAGGAGTTCTCATCCCAATACTGGCAACTGTGTGTGTGTGTGTGTGTGTGTGTGTGTGTGTGTGTGTGTGTGTGTGTGTGTGTGTGTGTGTGTGTGTGTGTGTGTTCACAATTAAAAGCTTTTTGGTCCATTCAAACCCAGTACATCTCCCCTTTCCCTACTTTAGCAGTCCTGCAGATATCAATCTTCTTAGAAGTGCCTTCCGTCAGACCTGAAACCCATAAGCTCTTTGGCATGTGTGATAATCTGCCTAACATGATAATGCAAATAACTAGTTAGGTAGAAGTTCTCATCTCAGTCATAGCAAATGTAGATATGTGTGTGACAGTGGTGTGTGAAAGACTGAGGGAGTTGTTTGTTTATAGGTGAAACAGCTTTATGCCATTCCCACCCACAACACTTTACAGTGCCCCACCTTATCAATCCAGATGATGCCAGTCCCTTATCAGCAACTTTGGCCAGTTGTTAGCTCTGTAAGCTCACTAGTGTATGTGATAAATGCTTAACACTATAGCACAAATAACTAGTTTGGCAGGGGTTCTACTCTTGTATCCCGCATATGTGTGTGTGGGTATGTATGTTTGTAAGTAGAAGTATTTTGATATGTTAACCACCCACTGCCGTACTTTATCAGTCCTGCTGATGTCATTCCCCATATCAGCACCGTTGGCTACCTCTCAGTCCAGTAAGCTCTGTTACGTATGAGGTAACTGCGTCACCCTATAGTACAAATCATTCGTTAGGTAGGGGATCTACTCTCACATTTGGCAACTATGTGTGTCTGTTTGTAGAACAAAGTGTTTTGATAGGTTAAACACCCACTGCACTACTTTATCATTCCTGCTGATGTCATTCCCTTTATAGGGTCATGGGTGTGTAGTAGGTAATCGCCCAGGAGCCTTAACAAGCCTAGCACATAGAAGGGCCCTGCCATTGGGCCACCCAATGCTATGTCCCAGTGCCTGTATCAAGTATAGCTACTGCAGTTATCCTTGGGGTGAACTGTCTATTACCTATCCACTCATCAAAAATTCTCTGGAACAGGGTCAGCTAGGTGCTCTGCATTACAAGTATGAGAAGTGTATTCCAGGGTATGTGCACTCTCTTGGTGAGGGACCTGTCCCACCAGCATGTTGTGGTGATTGTGGTACTGAGGTACAGGTCTCTACAGTGTGTGGTGTTGATGGATTTATATGTATCATTTCTAAACCAGCTGGGTCAGACATGGCTTTGTAAGTCAAGCATAGATACCTGCTAATTGGGTGATATGACACATAAAATAATAAATATTGGTGGAATTTACATAACATCAGTGAACCTGGTTTTCCTTGCCTGAAGCTCTTTTCTGGTTTCATTGTTTTTTCCTGTAAGACATTTGTTTTTTGGTTCATGACACATAAAATAGCTTGGATCTGCTGAGGTTGTCTGTGTAGGATGTGTGTTTAATGCCCAGGAACCCCTCTGTGAGGTGCTTCTGTGGCTTCTCCAGCTGTAGCAGGTGTCTAGTGAGGTGCATGGCAAATGGCACATAATACTTGGTGAGTGGTCTAACGAGGGAATAGTAGACAGAGATCATTAGCTCTGTCTTCCAGGAAGCAAAACCCTTGGTAATGCAATGTGCCATATAGAAGGAATTCCTGACCACAGTGGCAATGTAGTGCTTGAAGGAGAAGTTGCTGTCAACCTGTGTCCCCAGATCTCTTATAAAGCCTACAGTGTTCATTGGGCTCCCATTGATGTGGACCTTACTGGGAACTGAGTGTTTCACCAAAGGGGATGATGATGTATTTTGTGGTGTTAAGCTTCTGGCCACAGTTTTCACACCACTCATTGGTCTCAGAGTTAGGAGATCACCCATATCTTCATTCAGGTCCCTGATGATGCACCCATACCTGTACAAAGTAGGCTTTTTAGGCTAAGGGCCCAATAATCCCCAGGGTCTGTAGATGCTATCCCTTTATGGAGAGGGATGACAGTAGCAGTGTGCCATTTTGGAAGGACAAAGCCTGAGGTGAGGCTGTGACTGACCAGGGCACACAGATGTGGTGCCAGGTCTTCTTGTATGTCATGTAGAACACAGCCACTGATATGTTGGGGTCCCACGGAAGCTGTATCCTTGCCAGTAGACAATGCAGGTCTAACCTGGCCTGCAGTAATGCTGGGTGCCTGGCATTCATCTGTCATTGTGATTGTCCCATTGGTGGAGAGAGGGGTAAAGCTGGCATTGACTGTGTTGGTAAGACTGTGGCCAATATCTATTGTGTCAGGATGGGAATCAGCATTGTGCAGTAACTCACAGCACTTGTAGTTATTGCTGTGGATGTTGTTGATATAACTATCAAAGGCTTTTGTGATTGGCATCAGTGTCTGCTGCAAATCTGACTTCATAGCTGCCTGTAGGTGATTCCATGAGGGATCCCAAGTTGTGTTTGGGGCTATTAAGGGGACTCACCATTCTTGGGACACCACCCTTTTCTGCAACAGATTCCTCCTTCTGTTGTACAATTTAGTAATGGCAGGGGAGCATCACAATGGCATCCAGTGTTTGGAAGACAGTGTCTGTGTTCTGTTGGCTATGGCTAGTACCATACATCCATGTACATGTTTTTGCAGTGCATATGTGTATGATGCGACAGTCATGCAGCTATTTACCATTGGCATGGGTGCAGTGAAGTCATCCATCCCTGTTTCTATGACTGCAGTGTCAGCATTGTAGAGGATTTGCACAGTGGTTACCATTGTGAGGGGTGTAGGTGAGATGTTGAGCTCCCGGTTGTTTGCATTATGTTTTCATCTGGCCAAGTATGGATTGACAACTGTGGTCGAGCAACAGTCCCATATGAAAGCAATCAATACAGGTCAATGTTATTGCATCCTCTGCTGGGGGTCAGTATGAGCTGGTCCAGCCTTTTGGAACTGATGAATTCCATGAAAGACTGGGCCAGTGTACTGGTGCTTGACTGCTTTCTCTATGTGATGGAGGGGTAGTTGAAGTCTCCTACTATGTCAGTCTTGGGTTGGACCTTCATAGATGCCAGGGTGTTGAGGAATGTGCATTGACAGTCTAGGGACATAGCTGGGGACTGATAGCAGGCTATGGTGTGGATTGCACTATTCCCCAATGTCAGTTTTACAGGAAGTACCTCCAATGTATTATGCTGGGATACTAGTCTGGAGCTGTGCATATCCATGTGGAGGTGTGGTCCATGTTTTGGTGTTGACAGCTGTGGAATGCATCATAGCCTATTAGTGCAGGCCAGCTGTCTGCTGCAGTGAACCACCTTTCCGTTACAACATAAATGTCAATGTCCTCCACTCTGAGGAGTGCTTTGAGCGACTGCATCTTGACAGTTAGATGTCTACTGTTGAGCAGCATGACCCTCAGATTGCATACATGTCTAGCTGTTATGGTGGCAATTTGATTTGGAACACTGCCTAATAAGGCACTATAGGGGTGGCAAGACACTTACTCTGTACCTGGAAACCCAGGGCTGACAGATTTAGGACATCTCTGGCATGGCATTGAGGTCTGTCAATCATGGTATCCTAAGCAGAGAGATACAGGATCCCCTGAGAATGACACACAACACGTAAGCCAATGTTGCAGCCAATTATCTGTTGATAGTACTGCAGCATCATTCTGGGTGACAGCAGTATACTGCTCAGAGCTACTGTCACACCTGCCTGGACCACATAATCTGAGTGTTCAACCATGTCTCTTGTCATTTTGCCAAGGGAGGTGTATCTCAGGTCATTCACACCCACATTGATGATGACAGAGTGATTCTTGTAGCTGTTGTGGAGTGGCCTGACTAGTAGTGTCATGTGTTGGATGCTGGCACGTGATAGATAGCTGGCTGTTACCTCCTCCATAATCAACATAGTGAGTGGGACATCTGTGTGCCACAGTACTGAATCACCCATGATCACTGTATTGTGCAAGGTGGTCAGCCTTAGGAACTTAGGTTGAGGGGCACACTGTGTAGGTGACATATGTATCCTTTGGCATGTGCTATGTCGTGGTGTCTAAGTGGGTGTCTGTCTTGCTGGTCTGTGATGTTTGTTTAAATGTCCATTGAGTGCCTCTATGAAGGTGGGTGTGTGGCTTTTCAGTGTATGTCAGGGCTGTCATAGTGGGTGTTGTAGCAAGCTATGTGGTCCACATGGTGTGGTGCAGGTATTGATCTCATCCTCTTGACCAGTTAGTCCTGTCTTTGCTGGGGCGTGCATAGTTCCACATTTGGTGATATAGGGGTAACTCTCACTGTTCTGAGTGTTTGGAGTTTAGAGAAGTGGGTTGTCTGTGTACATGAAGCAGTTGCAACAGTTCCTCAGAATAGACAAGTGCACCAGGTTAATGGGTGAAAGCACAGAAGACCACACTTCAATCATGCCAGAAGAGGTGGTCATAAGTAGTAAGTATTGGGGCTAATTCCATGATGAATGAGTACTGCTGATGGATCCAAGGTGTGATACACATATTGAAACAATAACCTGTTGAAGTGCAAAGCTATAATGTTGTTTGAAGTGCAAGACAGAACGAACTAGCAAGATGCATGGTAGAAACTGAAATCAGGCTTCCTGTCACCTGTAATACTTTACCTCAGGTGTGCAGTTATCAGCACCTTTGGCCAGTTGTAAGTCTAGTAAGGTCTATAGCATGTGCAGTCGCTGCGTAAAACTATAGTAGACATAACTAGAGAGGTAGGAGTTCTCATCCCAATACTGGCAACTGTGTGTGTGTGTGTGTGTGTGTGTGTGTGTGTGTGTGTGTGTGTGTGTGTGTGTGTGTGTGTGTGTGTGTGTGTGTGTGTGTTCACAATTAAAAGCTTTTTGGTCCATTCAAACCCAGTACATCTCCCCTTTCCCTACTTTAGCAGTCCTGCAGATATCAATCTTCTTAGAAGTGCCTTCCGTCAGACCTGAAACCCATAAGCTCTTTGGCATGTGTGATAATCTGCCTAACATGATAATGCAAATAACTAGTTAGGTAGAAGTTCTCATCTCAGTCATAGCAAATGTAGATATGTGTGTGACAGTGGTGTGTGAAAGACTGAGGGAGTTGTTTGTTTATAGGTGAAACAGCTTTATGCCATTCCCACCCACAACACTTTACAGTGCCCCACCTTATCAATCCAGATGATGCCAGTCCCTTATCAGCAACTTTGGCCAGTTGTTAGCTCTGTAAGCTCACTAGTGTATGTGATAAATGCTTAACACTATAGCACAAATAACTAGTTTGGCAGGGGTTCTACTCTTGTATCCCGCATATGTGTGTGTGGGTATGTATGTTTGTAAGTAGAAGTATTTTGATATGTTAACCACCCACTGCCGTACTTTATCAGTCCTGCTGATGTCATTCCCCATATCAGCACCGTTGGCTACCTCTCAGTCCAGTAAGCTCTGTTACGTATGAGGTAACTGCGTCACCCTATAGTACAAATCATTCGTTAGGTAGGGGATCTACTCTCACATTTGGCAACTATGTGTGTCTGTTTGTAGAACAAAGTGTTTTGATAGGTTAAACACCCACTGCACTACTTTATCATTCCTGCTGATGTCATTCCCTTTATAGGGTCATGGGTGTGTAGTAGGTAATCGCCCAGGAGCCTTAACAAGCCTAGCACATAGAAGGGCCCTGCCATTGGGCCACCCAATGCTATGTCCCAGTGCCTGTATCAAGTATAGCTACTGCAGTTATCCTTGGGGTGAACTGTCTATTACCTATCCACTCATCAAAAATTCTCTGGAACAGGGTCAGCTAGGTGCTCTGCATTACAAGTATGAGAAGTGTATTCCAGGGTATGTGCACTCTCTTGGTGAGGGACCTGTCCCACCAGCATGTTGTGGTGATTGTGGTACTGAGGTACAGGTCTCTACAGTGTGTGGTGTTGATGGATTTATATGTATCATTTCAAAACCAGCTGGGTCAGACATGGCTTTGTAAGTCAAGCATAGATACCTGCTAATTGGGTGATATGACACATAAAATAATAAATATTGGTGGAATTTACATAACATCAGTGAACCTGGTTTTCCTTGCCTGAAGCTCTTTTCTGGTTTCATTGTTTTTTCCTGTAAGACATTTGTTTTTTGGTTCATGACACATAAAATAGCTTGGATCTGCTGAGGTTGTCTGTGTAGGATGTGTGTTTAATGCCTAGGAACCCCTCTGTGAGGTCCTTCTGTGGCTTCTCCAGCTGTAGCAGGTGTCTAGTGAGGTGCATGGCAAATGGCACATAATACTTGGTGAGTGGTCTAACGAGGGAATAGTAGACAGAGATCATTAGCTCTGTCTTCCAGGAAGCAAAACCCTTGGTAATGCAATGTGCCATATAGAAGGAATTCCTGACCACAGTGGCAATGTAGTGCTTGAAGGAGAAGTTGCTGTCAACCTGTGTCCCCAGATCTCTTATAAAGCCTACAGTGTTCATTGGGCTCCCATTGATGTGGAACTTACTGGGAACTGAGTGTTTCACCAAAGGGGATGATGATGTATTTTGTGGTGTTAAGCTTCTGGCCACAGTTTTCACACCACTCATTGTTCTCAGAGTTAGGAGATCACCCATATCTTCATTCAGGTCCCTGATGATGCACCCATACCTGTACAAAGTAGGCTTTTTAGGCTAAGGGCCCAATAATCCCCAGGGTCTGTAGATGCTATCCCTTTATGGAGAGGGATGACAGTAGCAGTGTGCCATTTTGGAAGGACAAAGCCTGAGGTGAGGCTGTGACTGACCAGGGCACACAGATGTGGTGCCAGGTCTTCTTGTATGTCATGTAGAACACAGCCACTGATATGTTGGGGTCCCACGGAAGCTGTATCCTTGCCAGTAGACAATGCAGGTCTAACCTGGCCTGCAGTAATGCTGGGTGCCTGGCATTCATCTGTCATTGTGATTGTCCCATTGGTGGAGAGAGGGGTAAAGCTGGCATTGACTGTGTTGGTAAGACTGTGGCCAATATCTATTGTGTCAGGATGGGAATCAGCATTGTGCAGTAACTCACAGCACTTGTAGTTATTGCTGTGGATGTTGTTGATATAACTATCAAAGGCTTTTGTGATTGGCATCAGTGTCTGCTGCAAATCTGACTTCATAGCTGCCTGTAGGTGATTCCATGAGGGATCCCAAGTTGTGTTTGGGGCTATTAAGGGGACTCACCATTCTTGGGACACCACCCTTTTCTGCAACAGATTCCTCCTTCTGTTGTACAATTTAGTAATGGCAGGGGAGCATCACAATGGCATCCAGTGTTTGGAAGACAGTGTCTGTGTTCTGTTGGCTATGGCTAGTACCATACATCCATGTACATGTTTTTGCAGTGCATATGTGTATGATGCGACAGTCATGCAGCTATTTACCATTGGCATGGGTGCAGTGAAGTCATCCATCCCTGTTTCTATGACTGCAGTGTCAGCATTGTAGAGGATTTGCACAGTGGTTACCATTGTGAGGGGTGTAGGTGAGATGTTGAGCTCCTGGTTGTTTGCATTATGTTTTCATCTGGCAAAGTATGGATTGACAACTGTGGTCGAGCAACAGTCCCATATGAAAGCAATCAATACAGGTCAATGTTATTGCATCCTCTGCTGGGGGTCAGTATGAGCTGGTCCAGCCTTTTGGAACTGATGAATTCCATGAAAGACTGGGCCAGTGTACTGGTGCTTGACTACTTTCTCTATGTGATGGAGGGGTAGTTGAAGTCTCCTACTATGTCAGTCTTGGGTTGGACCTTCATAGATGCCAGGGTGTTGAGGAATGTGCATTGACAGTCTAGGGACATAGCTGGGGACTGATAGCAGGCTATGGTGTGGATTGCACTATTCCCCAATGTCAGTTTTACAGGAAGTACCTCCAATGTATTATGCTGGGATACTAGTCTGGAGCTGTGCGTATCCATGTGGAGGTGTGGTCCATGTTTTGGTGTTGACAGCTGTGGAATGCATCATAGCCTATTAGTGCAGGCCAGCTGTCTGCTGCAGTGAACCACCTTTCCGTTACAACATAAATGTCAATGTCCTCCACTCTGAGGAGTGCTTTGAGCGACTGCATCTTGACAGTTAGATGTCTACTGTTGAGCAGCATGACCCTCAGATTGCATACATGTCTAGCTGTTATGGTGGCAATTTGATTTGGAACACTGCCTAATAAGGCACTATAGGGGTGGCAAGACACTTACTCTGTACCTGGAAACCCAGGGCTGACAGATTTAGGACATCTCTGGCATGGCATTGAGGTCTGTCAATCATGGTATCCCAAGCAGAGAGATACAGGATCCCCTGAGAATGACACACAACACGTAAGCCAATGTTGCAACCAATTATCTGCTGATAGTACTGCAGCATCATTCTGGGTGACGGCAGTATACTGCTCAGAGCTACTGTCACACCTGCCTGGACCACATAATCTGAGTGTTCAACCATGTCTCTTGTCATTTTGCCAAGGGAGGTGTGTCTCAGGTCATTCACACCCACATTGATGATGACAGAGTGATTCTTGTAGCTGTTGTGGAGTGGCCTGACTAGGCGTGTCATGTGTTGGATGCTGGCACGTGATAGATAGCTGGCTGTTACCTCCTCCATAATCAACATAGTGAGTGGGACATCTGTGTGCCACAGTACTGAATCACCCATGATCACTGTATTGTGCAAGGTGGTCAGCCTTAGGAACTTAGGTTGAGGGGCACACTGTGTAGGTGACATATGTATCCTTTGGCATGTGCTATGTCATGGTGTCTGAGTGGGTGTCTGTCTTGCTGGTCTGTGCTGTTTGTTTAAATGTCCATTGAGTGCCTCTATGAAGGTGGTGTGTGGCTTTTCAGTGTATGTCAGGGCTGTCATAGTGGGTGTTGTAGCAAGCTATGTGGTCCACATGGTGTGGTGCAGGTATTGATCTCATCCTCTTGACCAGTTAGTCCTGTCTTTGCTGGGGCGTGCATAGTTCCACATTTGGTGATATAGGGGTAACTCTCACTGTTCTGAGTGTTTGGAGTTTAGAGAAGTGGGTTGTCTGTGTACATGAAGCAGTTGCAACAGTTCCTCAGAATAGACAAGTGCACCAGGTTAATGGGTGAAAGCACAGAAGACCACACTTCAATCATGCCAGAAGAGGTGGTCATAAGTAGTGAGTATTGGGGCTAATTCCATGATGAATGAGTACTGCTGATGGATCCAAGGTGTGATACACATATTGATACAATAACCTGTTGAAGTGCAAAGCTATAATGTTGTTTGAAGTGCAAGACAGAACGTACTAGCAAGATGCATGGTAGAAACTGAAATCAGGCTTCCTGTCACCTGTAATACTTTACGTCAGGTGTGCAGTTATCAGCACCTTTGGCCAGTTGTAAGTCTAGTAAGGTCTATAGCATGTGCAGTAGCTGCGTAAAACTATAGTAGACATAACTAGAGAGGTAGGAGTTCTCATCCCAATACTGGCAACTGTGTGTCTGTGTGTGTGTGCGTGTGTGTGTGTGTGTGTGTGTGTGTGTGTGTGTGTGTGTGTGTGTGTGTGTGTGTGTGTGTGTGCGTTCACAATTAAAAGCTTTTTGGTCCATGCAAACCCAGTACATCTCCCCTTTCCCTACTTTAGCAGTCCTGCAGATATCAATCATCTTAGAAGTGCCTTCCGTCAGACCTGAAACCCATAAGCTCTTTGGCATGTGTGATAATCTGCCTAACATGATAATGCAAATAACTAGTTAGGTAGAAGTTCTCATCTTAGTCATAGCAAATGTAGATATGTGTGTGACAGTGGTGTGTGAAAGACTGAGGGAGTTGTTTGTTTATAGGTGAAACAGCTTTATGCCATTCCCACCCACAGCACTTCACAGTGCCCCACTTTATCAATCCAGATGATGCCAGTCCCTTATCAGCAACTTTGGCCAGTTGTTAGCTCTGTAAACTCACTAGTGTATGTGATAAATGCTTAACACTATAGCACAAATAACTAGTTTGTCAGGGGTTCTACTCTTGTATCCCGCATATGTGTGTGTGGGTATGTATGTTTGTAAGTAGAAGTATTTTGATATGTTAACCTCCCACTGCCGTACTTTATCAGTCCTGCTGATGTCATTCCCCATATCAGCACCGTTGGCAACCTCTCAGTCCAGTAAGCTCTGTTACGTATGAGGTAACTGCGTCACCCTATAGTACAAATCATTCGTTAGGTAGGGGATCTACTCTCACATTTGGCAACTATGTGTGTCTGTTTGTAGAACAAAGTGTTTTGATAGGTTAAACACCCACTGCACTACTTTATCATTCCTGCTGATGTCATTCCCTTTATAGGGTCACGGGTGTGTAGTAGGTAATCGCCCAGGAGCCTTAACAAGCCTAGCACATAGAAGGGCCCTGCCATTGGGCCACCCAATGCTATGTCCCAGTGCCTGTATTAAGTATAGCTACTGCAGTTATCCTTGGGGTGAACTGTCTATTACCTATCCACTCATCAAAATTTCTCTGGAACAGGGTCAGCTAGGTGCTCTGCATGACATGTATGGGAAGTGTATTCCAGGATATGTGCAGTCTCTTGGTGAGGGACCTGTCCCACCAGCATGTTGTGGTGATTGTGGTACTGAGGTACAGGTCTCTACAGTGTGTGGTGTTGATGGATTTATATGTATCATTTCTAAACCAGCTGTGGCAGACATGGCTTTGTAAGTCAAGCATAGATACCTGCTAATTGGGTGATATGACACATAAAATAATAAATATTGGTGGAATTTACATAACATCAGTGAACCTGGTTTTCCTTGCCTGAAGCTCTTTTCTGGTTTCATTGGTTTTTCCTGTAAGACATTTGTTTTTTGGTTCATGACACAAAAAATAGCTGGGATCTGCTGAGTTTGTCTGTGTAGGATGTGTGTTTAATGCCTAGGAACCCCTCTGTGAGGTGCTTCTGTGGCTTCTCCAGCTGTAGCAGGTGTCTAGTGAGGTGCATGGCAAACGGCACATAATACTTGGTGAGTGGTCTAACGAGGGAATAGTAGACAGAGATCATTAGCTCTGTCTTCCAGCATGCAAAACCCTTGGTAATGCAATGTGCCATATAGAAGGAATTCCTGACCACAGTGGCAATGTAGTGCTTGAAGGAGAAGTTGCTGTCAACCTGTGTCACCAGATCAATTATAAAGCCTACAGTGTTCATTGGGCTCCCATTGATGTGGAACTTACTGGGAACTGAGTGTTTCACCAAAGGGGATGATGAAGCATTTTATGGTGTTAAGCTTCTGGCCACAGTTTTCACACCACTCATTGGTCTCAGAGTTAGGAGATCACCCATATCTTAAATCAGGTCCCTGATGATGCACTCATACCTGTACAAAGTAGGCTTTTCAGGCTAAGGGCCCAATAATCCCCAGGGTCTGTAGATGCTATCCCGTTATGGAGAGGGATGACAGTAGCAGTGTGCCATTTTGGAAGGACAAAGCCTGAGATGAGGCTGTGACTGACCAGGGCACACAGATGTGGTGCCAGGTCTTCTTGTATGTCATGTAGAACACAGCCACTGATATGTTGGGTCCCACGGAAGCTGTATCCTTGCCAGTAGACAATGCAGGTCTAACCTGGCCTGCAGTAATGCTGGGTGCCTGGCATTCATCTGTCATTGTGATTGTCCCCTTGGTGGAGAGAGGGGTAAAGCTGGCATTGACTGTGTTGGTAAGACTGTGGCCAATATCTATTGTGTCAGGATGGGAATCAGCATTGTGCAGTAACTCACAGCACTTGTAGTTATTGCTGTGGATGTTGTTGATATAACTATCAAAGGCTTTTGTGATTGGCATCAGTGTCTGCTGCAAATCTGACTTCATAGCTGCCTGTAGGTGATTCCATGAGGGATCCCAAGTTGTGTTTGGGGCTATTAAGGGGACTCACCATTCTTGGGACACCACCCTTTTCTGCAACAGATTCCTCCTTCTGTTGTACAATTTAGTAATGGCAGGGGAGCATCACAATGGCATCCAGTGTTTGGAAGACAGTGTCTGTATTCTGTTGGCTATGGCTAGTACCATACATCCATGTACATGTTTTTGCAGTGCATATGTGTAAGATGCGACAGTCATGCAGCTATTTACCTTTGGCATGGGTGCAGTGAAGTCATCCATCCCTGTTTCTATGACTGCAGTGTCAGCATTGTAGAGGATTTGCACAGTGGTTACCATCGTGAGGGGTGTAGGTAAGTTGTTGAGCTCCCGGTTGTTTGCATTATGTTTTCATCTGGCCAAGTATGGATTGACAACTGTGGTCAAGCAACAGTCCCATATGAAAGCAATCAATACAGGCCAATGTTATTGCATCCTCTGCCGGGGGTCAGTATGAGCTGGTCCAGCCTTTTGGAACTGATGAATTCCATGAAAGACTGGGCTAGTGTACTGGTGCTTGACTACTTTCTCTATGTGATGGAGGGGTAGTTGAAGTCTCCTACTATGTCAGTCTTGGGTTGTACCTTCATAGATGCCAGGGTGTTAAGGAATGTGCATTGACAGTCTAGGGACATAGCTGGGGACTGATAGCAGGCTATGGTGTGGATTGCACTATTCCCCAATGTCAGTTTTACAGGAAGTACCTCCAATGTATTATGCTGGGATACTAGTCTGGAGCTGTGCATATCCATGTGGAGGTGTGGTCCATGTTTTGGTGTTGACAGCTGTGGAATGCATCATAGCCTATTAGTGCAGGCCAGCTGTCTGCTGCAGTGAACCACCTTTCCGTTACAACATAAATGTCAATGTCCTTCACTCTGAGGAGTGCTTTGAGTGACTGCATCTTGACAGTTAGATGTCTACTGTTGAGCAGCATGACCCTCAGATTGCATACATGTCTAGCTGTTATGGTGGCAATTTGATTTGGAACACTGCCTAATAAGGCACTATAGGGGTGGCAAGCCACTTACACTGTACCTGGAAACCCAGGGCTGACAGATTTAGGACATCTCTGGCATGGCATTGAGGTCTGTCAATCATGTTATCCCAAGCAGAGAGATACAGGATCCCCTGAGAATGACACACAACATGTAAGCCAATGTTGCAGCCAATTATATGTTGATAGTACTGCAGCATCATTCTGGGTGACGGCAGTATACTGCTCAGAGCTACTGTCACACCTGCCTGGACCACATAATCTGAGTGTTCAACCATGTTTCTTGTCATGTTGCCAAGGGAGGTGTGTCTCAGGTCATTCACACCCACATGGATAATGACAAAGTGATACTTGTAGCTGTTGTGGAGTGGCCTGACTATGCGTGTCATGTGTTGGATGCTGGCACGTGATAGATAGTTGGCTGCTACCTCCTCCATAATCAACATAGTGAGTGGGACATCTGTGTGCCACAGTACTGAATCACCCATGATCACTGTATTGTGCAAGGTGGTCAGCCTTAGGAACTTAGGGTGAGGGGCACACTGTGTAGGTGAAATATGTATCCTTTGGCATGTGCTATGTCATGGTGTCTGAGTGGGTGTCTGTCTTGCTGGTCTGTGCTGTTTGTCTAAATGTCCATTGAGTGCCTCTATGAAGGTGGGTGTGTGGCTTTTCAGTGTATGTCAGGGCTGTCATAGTGGGTGTTGTAGCAAGCTATGTGATCCACATGGTGTGGTGTAGGTATTGATCACA
Source organism: Protopterus annectens (assembly GCF_019279795.1). Classification (NCBI taxonomy): domain Eukaryota; kingdom Metazoa; phylum Chordata; order Ceratodontiformes; family Protopteridae; genus Protopterus; species Protopterus annectens. The sequence continues at coordinate 335,227,222 of NC_056731.1, read as the reverse complement.
TCCTCTTGACCAGCTAATCCTGTCTTTGCTGGGGCATGCATAGTTCCACATTTGGTGATATAGGGGTAACTCTCACTGTTCTGAGTGTTTGGAGTTTAGAGAAGTGGGTTGTCTGTGTACATGAGGCAGTTGAAAAAGTGCCTCAGAATAGACAAGTGCACCAGGTTAATGGGTGAAAGCACAGAAGACCGCACTTCAATCATGCCAGAAGAGGTCGTCATAAGTAGTAAGTATTGGGGCTAATTCCATGATGAATGAGTACTGTTGATGGATCCAAGGTGTGATACACATATTGATACAATAACCTGTTGAAGTGCAAAGCTATAATGCTATTTGAAGTGCAAGACAGAATGAACTGGCAAGATGCATGGTAGAAACTGAAATCAGACTTCCTGCCACCTGTAATACTTTACCTCAGGTGTGCAGTTATCAGCACCTTTGGCCAGTTGTAAGTCTAGTAAGGTCTATAGCATGTGCAGTAGCTGCGTAACACTATAGTAGACATAACTAGAGAGGTAGGAGATCTCATCCCAATACTGGCAACTCTGTGTCTGTGTGTGTGTGTGTGTGTGTGTGTGTGTGTGTGTGTGTGTGTGTGTGTGTGTGCTCACAGTTAAAAGCTTTTTGGTCCATTCAAGCCCAGTACATCTCCCTTTCCCTACTTTAGCAGTCCTGCAGAAATCAATCATCTTAGAAGTGCCTTCCGTCAGACCTGAAACCCATAAGCTCTTTGGCATGTGTGATAATCTGCCTAACATAATAATGCAAATAACTAGTTAGGTAGAAGTTCTCATCTCAGTCATAGCAAATGTAGATATGTGTGTGACAGTGGTGTGTGAACGACTGAGGGAGTTGTTTGTTTATAGGTGAAACAGCTTTATGCCATTCCCACCCACAACACTTCACAGTGCCCCACTTTATCAATCCAGATGATGCCAGTCCCTTATCAGCAACTTTGGCCAGTTGTTAGCTCTGTAAGCTCACTAGTGTATGTGATAAATGCTTAACACTATAGCACAAATAACTAGTTTGGCAGGGGTTCTACTCTTGTATCCTGCATATGTGTGTGTGGGTATGTATGTTTGTAAGTAGAAGCATTTTGATATGTCAACCACCCACTGCCGTACTTTATCAGTACTGCTGATGTCATTCCCCATATCAGCACCTTTGGCCACCTCTCAGTCCAGTAAGCTCTGTTACGTATGAGGTAACTTTGTCACCCTATAGTACAAATCATTCGTTAGGTAGGGATCTACTCTCACATTTGGCAACTATGTGTGTCTGTTTGTAGAACAAAGTGTTTTGATAGGTTAAACACCAACTGCACTACTTTATCATTCCTGCTGATGTCATTCCCTTTATAGGGTCACGGGTGTGTAGTAGGTAATCGCCCAGGAGCCTTAACAAGCCAAGCACATAGAAGGGCCCTGCCTTTGGGCCACCCAGTGTTATGTCCCAGTGCCTGTATCAAGTATAGCTACTGCAGTTATCCTTGGGGTGAACTGTCTATTACCTATCCACTCATCAAAATTTCTCTGGAACAGGGTCAGCTAGATGCTCTGCATGACGTATGGGAAGTGTATTCCAGGGTATGTGCAGTCTCTTGGTGAGGGACTTGTCCCACCAGCATGTTGTGGTGATTGTGGTACTGAGGTACAGGTTTCTACAGTGTGTGGTGTTGATGGATTTATATGTATCATTTCTAAACCAGCTGTGTCAGACATGGCTTTGTAAGTCAACCATAGATACCTGCTAATTAGGTGATATGACACAGAAAATAAATATTGGTGAATTTACATAACATCAGTGAAACTGGTTTTTCCTTGCTCAAGCCTTTTCTGGTTTCATTGTTTTTCCTGTAAGACATTTGTTTTGGGTTCATGCACATAAAATAGCTTGGATCTGCTGAGGTTGTCTGTGTAGGATGTGTGTTTAATGCCTAGGAACCCCTCTGTGAGGTGCTTCTGTGGCTTCTCCAGCTGTAGCAGGTGTCTAGTGAGGTGCATGGCAAACGGCACATAATACTTGGTGAGTGGTCTAACGAGGGAATAGTAGACAGAGATCATTAGCTCTGTCTTCCAGCATGCAAAACCCTTGGTAATGCAATGTGCCATATAGAAGGAATTCCTGACCACAGTGGCAATGTAGTGCTTGAAGGAGAAGTTGCTGTCAACCTGTGTCCCCAGATCTCTTATAAAGCCTGCAGTGTTCATTGGGCCCCCATTGATGTGGAACTTACTGGGAACTGAGTGTTTCACCAAAGGGGATGATGCAGCATTTTGTGGTGTTAATCTTCTGGCCACAGTTTTCACACCACTCATTGTTCTCAGAGTTAGGAGATCACCCATATCTTCAATCAGGTCCCTGATGATGCACCCATACCTGTACAAAGTAGGCTTTTCAGGCTAAGGGCCCAATAATCCCCAGGGTCTGTAGATGCTATCCCTTTATGCAGAGGCATGTCAGTAGCAGTGTGCCATTTTGGAAGGACAAAGCCTGAGGTGAGGCTGTGACTGACCAGTGCACACAGATGTGGTGCCAGGTCTTCTTGTATGTCATGTAGAACACAGCCACTGATATGTTGGGGTCCCACGGAAGCTGTATCCTTGACAGTAGACAATGCAGGTCTAACCTGGCCTGCAGTAATGCTGGGTGCCTGGCATTCATCTGTCATTGTGATTGTCCCATTGGTGGAGAGAGGGGTAAAGCTGGCATTGACTGTGTTGGTAAGACTTTGGCCAATATCTATTGTATCTGGATGGGAATCAGCATTGTGCAGTAACTCACAGCACTTGTAGTTATTGCTGTGGATGTTGTTGATATAACTATCAAAGGCTTTTGTGATTGGCATCAGTGTCTGCTGCAAATCTGACTTCATAGCTGCCTGTAGGTGATTCCATGAGGGATCCCAAGTTGTGTTTGGGGCTATTAAGGGGACTCACCATTCTTGGGACACCACCCTTTTCTGCAACAGATTCCTCCTTCTGTTGTACAATTTAGTAATGGCAGGGGAGCATCACAATGGCATCCAGTGTTTGGAAGACAGTGTCTGTGTTCTGTTGGCTATGGCTAGTACCATACATCCATGTACATGTTTTTGCAGTGCATATGTGTATGATGCGACAGTCATGCAGCTATTTACCATTGGCATGGGTGCAGTGAAGTCATCCATCCCTGTTTCTATGACTGCAGTGTCAGCATTGTAGAGGATTTGCACAGTGGTTACCATTGTGAGGGGTGTAGGTGAGATGTTGAGCTCCCGGTTGTTTGCATTATGTTTTCATCTGCCCAAGTATGGATTGACAACTGTGGTCGAGCAACAGTCCCATATGAAAGCAATCAATACAGGTCAATGTTATTGCATCCTCTGCTGGGGGTCAGTATGAGCTGGTCCAGCCCTTTGGAACTGATGAATTCCATGAAAGACTGGGCTAGTGTACTGGTGCTTGACTACTTTCTCTATGTGATGGAGGGGTAGTTGAAGTCTCCTACTATGTCAGTCTTGGGTTGGACCTTCATAGATGCCAGGGTGTTGAGGAATGTGCATTGACAGTCTAGGGACATAGCTGGGGACTGATAGCAGGCTATGGTGTGGATTGCACTATTCCCCAATGTCAGTTTTACAGGAAGTACCTCCAATGTATTATGCTGGGATACTAGTCTGGAGCTGTGCATATCCATGTGGAGGTGTGGTCCATGTTTTGGTGTTGACAGCTGTGGAATGCATCATAGCCTATTAGTGCAGGCCAGCTGTCTGCTGCAGTGAACCACCTTTCCGTTACAACATAAATGTCAATGTCCTTCACTCTGAGGAGTGCTTTGAGTGACTGCATCTTGACAGTTAGATGTCTACTGTTGAGCAGCATGACCCTCAGATTGCATACATGTCTAGCTGTTACAGTGGTAATTTGATTTGGAACACTGCCTAATAAGGCACTACACAGGTGGCAAGACACTTACTCTGTACCTGGAAACCCAGGGCTGACAGATTTAGGACATCTCTGGCAAGGCACTGAGGTCTGTCAATCATGTTATCCCAAGCAGAGAGATACTGGATCCCCTGAGAATGATACACAACACGTAAGCCAATGTTGCAGTCAATCATCTGTTGATAGTACTGCAGCATCATTCTGGGTGACGGCAGTATACCATTCAGGGCTACTGTCACACCTGCCTAGACCACATAATCTGAGTGTTCAACCATGTCTCTTGTCATGTAGTCCAGGGAATGTGTGTCTCAGGTCATTCACACCCACATGGATGATGACAGAAATATACTTGTAGTTGTTGTGAAGTGGCCTGACTGGGTGTATCATGTGTTGGATGCTGGCACGTGATAGATAGTTGGCTGTTACCTCCTCCATAATCAACATAGTGAGTGGGACATCTGTGTGCCACAGTACTGAATCACCCATGATCACTGTATTGTGCAAGGTGGTCAGCCTTAGGAACTTAGGTTGAGGGGCACACTGTGTAGGTGACATATGTATCCTTTGGCATGTGCTATGTCATGGTGTCTGAGTGGGTGTCTGTCTTGCTGGTCTGGTCTGCTGTTTGTTTAAATGTCCATTGAGTGCCTCTATGAAGGTGGGTGTGTGGCTTTTCAGTGTATGTCAGGGCTGTCATAGTGGGTGTTGTAGCAAGCTATGTGGTCCACATGGTGTGGTGCAGGTATTGATCTCATCCTCTTGACCAGTTAGTCCTGTCTTTGCTGGGGCGTGCATAGTTCCACATTTGGTGATATAGGGGTAACTCTCACTGTTCTGAGTGTTTGGAGTTTAGAGAAGAGGGTTGTCTGTGTACATGAAGCAGTTGCAACAGTTCCTCAGAATAGACAAGTGCACCAGGTTAATGGGTGAAAGCACAGAAGACCACACTTCAATCATGCCAGAAGAGGTGGTCATAAGTAGTAAGTATTGGGGCTAATTCCATGATGAATGAGTACTGCTGATGGATCCAAGGTGTGATACACATATTGATACAATAACCTGTTGAAGTGCAAAGCTATAATGTTGTTTGAAGTGCAAGACAGAACGAAATAGCAAGATGCATGGTAGAAACTGAAATCAGGCTTCCTGTCACCTGTAATACTTTACGTCAGGTGTGCAGTTATCAGCACCTTTGGCCAGTTGTAAGTCTAGTAAGGTCTATAGCATGTGCAGTAGCTGCGTAAAACTATAGTAGACATAACTAGAGAGGTAGGAGTTCTCATCCCAATACTGGCAACTGTGTGTGTGTGTGTGTGTGTGTGTGTGTGTGTGTGTGTGTGTGTGTGTGTGTGTGTGTGTGTGTGTGTGTGTGTGTGTGTGTGCGTTCACAATTAAAAGCTTTTTGGTCCATGCAAACCCAGTACATCTCCCCTTTCCCTACTTTAGCAGTCCTGCAGATATCAATCATCTTAGAAGTGCCTTCACAGACCTGAAACCCATAAGCTCTTTGGCATGTGTGATAATCTGCCTAACATGATAATGCAAATAACTAGTTAGGTAGAAGTTCTCATCTTAGTCATAGCAAATGTAGATATGTGTGTGACAGTGGTGTGTGAAAGACTGAGGGAGTTGTTTGTTTATAGGTGAAACAGCTTTATGCCATTCCCCACAGCACTTCACAGTGCCCACTTTATCAATCCAGATGATGCCAGTCCCTTATCAGCAACTTTGGCCAGTTGTTAGCTCTGTAAACTCACTAGTGTATGTGATAAATGCTTAACACTATAGCACAAATAACTAGTTTGTCAGGGGTTCTACTCTTGTATCCATATGTGTGTGTGGGTATGTATGTTTGTAAGTAGAAGTATTTTGATATGTTAACCTCCCACTGCCGTACTTTATCAGTCCTGCTGATGTCATTCCCCATATCAGCACCGTTGGCAACCTCTCAGTCCAGTAAGCTCTGTTACGTATGAGGTAACTGCGTCACCCTATAGTACAAATCATTCGTTAGGTAGGGGATCTACTCACATTTGGCAACTATGTGTGTCTGTTTGTAGAACAAAGTGTTTTGATAGGTTAAACACCCACTGCACTACTTTATCATTCCTGCTGATGTCATTCCCTTTATAGGGTCACGGGTGTGTGTAGTAGGTAATCGCCCAGGAGCCTTAACAAGCCTAGCACATAGAAGGGCCCTGCCATTGGGCCACCCAATGCTATGTCCCAGTGCCTGTATTAAGTATAGCTACTGCAGTTATCCTTGGGGTGAACTGTCTATTACCTATCCACTCATCAAAATTTCTCTGGAACAGGGTCAGCTAGGTGCTCTGCATGACATGTATGGGAAGTGTATTCCAGGATATGTGCAGTCTCTTGGTGAGGGACCTGTCCCACCAGCATGTTGTGGTGATTGTGGTACTGAGGTACAGGTCTCTACAGTGTGTGGTGTTGATGGATTTATATGTATCATTTCTAAACCAGCTGTGGCAGACATGGCTTTGTAAGTCAAGCATAGATACCTGCTAATTGGGTGATATGACACATAAAATAATAAATATTGGTGGAATTTACATAACATCAGTGAACCTGGTTTTCCTTGCCTGAAGCTCTTTTCTGGTTTCATTGGTTTTTCCTGTAAGACATTTGTTTTTTGGTTCATGACACAAAAAATAGCTGGGATCTGCTGAGTTTGTCTGTGTAGGATGTGTGTTTAATGCCTAGGAACCCCTCTGTGAGGTGCTTCTGTGGCTTCTCCAGCTGTAGCAGGTGTCTAGTGAGGTGCATGGCAAACGGCACATAATACTTGGTGAGTGGTCTAACGAGGGAATAGTAGACAGAGATCATTAGCTCTGTCTTCCAGCATGCAAAACCCTTGGTAATGCAATGTGCCATATAGAAGGAATTCCTGACCACAGTGGCAATGTAGTGCTTGAAGGAGAAGTTGCTGTCAACCTGTGTCACCAGATCAATTATAAAGCCTACAGTGTTCATTGGGCTCCCATTGATGTGGAACTTACTGGGAACTGAGTGTTTCACCAAAGGGGATGATGAAGCATTTTATGGTGTTAAGCTTCTGGCCACAGTTTTCACACCACTCATTGGTCTCAGAGTTAGGAGATCACCCATATATCTTAAATCAGGTCCCTGATGATGCACTCATACCTGTACAAAGTAGGCTTTTCAGGCTAAGGGCCCAATAATCCCAGGGTCTGTAGATGCTATCCCGTTATGGAGAGGGATGACAGTAGCAGTGTGCCATTTTGGAAGGACAAAGCCTGAGATGAGGCTGTGACTGACCAGGCACACACAGATGTGGTGCCAGGTCTTCTTGTATGTCATGTAGAACACAGCCACTGATATGTTGGGTCCCACGGAAGCTGTATCCTTGCCAGTAGACAATGCAGGTCTAACCTGGCCTGCAGTAATGCTGGGTGCCTGGCATTCATTTGTCATTGTGAATGTCCCCTTGTGGAGAGAGGGGTAAAGCTGGCATTGACTGTGTTGGTAAGACTGTGGCCAATATCTATTGTGTCAGGATGGGAATCAGCATTGTGCAGTAACTCACAGCACTTGTAGTTATTGCTGTGGATGTTGTTGATATAACTATCAAAGGCTTTGTGATTGGCATCAGTGTCTGCTGCAAATCTGACTTCATAGCTGCCTGTAGGTGATTCCATGAGGGATCCCAAGTTGTGTTTGGGGCTATTAAGGGACTCACCATTCTTGGGACACCACCCTTTCTGCAACAGATTCCTCCTTCTGTTGTACAATTTAGTAATGGCAGGGAGCATCACAATGGCATCCAGTGTTTGGAAGACAGTGTCTGTATTCTGTTGGCTATGGCTAGTACCATACATCCATGTACATGTTTTTGCAGTGCATATGTGTAAGATGCGACAGTCATGCAGCTATTTACCTTTGGCATGGGTGCAGTGAAGTCATCCATCCCTGTTTCTATGACTGCAGTGTCAGCATTGTAGAGGATTTGCACAGTGGTTACCATCGTGAGGGGTGTAGGTAAGTTGTTGAGCTCCCGGTTGTTTGCATTATGTTTTCATCTGGCCAAGTATGGATTGACAACTGTGGTCAAGCAACAGTCCCATATGAAAGCAATCAATACAGGCCAATGTTATTGCATCCTCTGCCGGGGGTCAGTATGAGCTGGTCCAGCCTTTTGGAACTGATGAATTCCATGAAAGACTGGGCTAGTGTACTGGTGCTTGACTACTTTCTCTATGTGATGGAGGGGTAGTTGAAGTCTCCTACTATGTCAGTCTTGGGTTGTACCTTCATAGATGCCAGGGTGTTAAGGAATGTGCATTGACAGTCTAGGGACATAGCTGGGGACTGATAGCAGGCTATGGTGTGGATTGCACTATTCCCCAATGTCAGTTTTACAGGAAGTACCTCCAATGTATTATGCTGGGATACTAGTCTGGAGCTGTGCATATCCATGTGGAGGTGTGGTCCATGTTTTGGTGTTGACAGCTGTGGAATGCATCATAGCCTATTAGTGCAGGCCAGCTGTCTGCTGCAGTGAACCACCTTCCGCTCGTTACAACATAAATGTCAATGTCCTTCACTCTGAGGAGTGCTTTGAGTGACTGCATCTTGACAGTTAGATGTCTACTGTTGAGCAGCATGACCCTCAGATTGCATACATGTCTAGCTGTTATGGTGGCAATTTGATTTGGAACACTGCCTAATAAGGCACTATAGGGGTGGCAAGCCACTTACACTGTACCTGGAAACCCAGGGCTGACAGATTTAGGACATCTCTGGCATGGCATTGAGGTCTGTCAATCATGTTATCCCAAGCAGAGATACAGGATCCCCTGAGAATGACACACAACATGAAGCCAATGTTGCAGCCAATTATATGTTGATAGTACTGCAGCATCATTCTGGGTGACGGCAGTATACTGCTCAGAGCTACTGTCACACCTGCCTGGACCACATAATCTGAGTGTTCAACCATGTTTCTTGTCATGTTGCCAAGGGAGGTGTGTCTCAGGTCATTCACACCCACATGGATAATGACAAAGTGATACTTGTAGCTGTTGTGGAGTGGCCTGACTATGCGTGTCATGTGTTGGATGCTGGCACGTGATAGATAGTTGGCTGCTATCTCCTCCATAATCAACATAGTGAGTGGGACATCTGTGTGCCACAGTACTGAATCACCCATGATCACTGTATTGTGCAAGGTGGTCAGCCTTAGGAGCTTAGGGTCAGGGGCACACTGTGTAGGTGAAATATGTATCCTTTGGCATGTGCTATGTCATGGTGTCTGAGTGGGTGTCTGTCTTGCTGGTCTGTGCTGTTTGTCTAAATGTCCATTGAGTGCCTCTATGAAGGTGGGTGTGTGGCTTTTCAGTGTATGTCAGGGCTGTCATAGTGGGTGTTGTAGCAAGCTATGTGATCCACATGGTGTGGTGTAGGTATTGATCACATCCTCTTGACCAGCTAATCCTGTCTTTGCTGGGGCATGCATAGTTCCACATTTGGTGATATAGGGGTAACTCTCACTGTTCTGAGTGTTTGGAGTTTAGAGAAGTGGGTTGTCTGTGTACATGAGGCAGTTGAAAAAGTGCCTCAGAATAGACAAGTGCACCAGGTTAATGGGTGAAAGCGCAGAAGACCGCACTTCAATCATGCCAGAAGAGGTCGTCATAAGTAATAAGTATTGGGGCTAATTCCATGATGAATGAGTACTGTTGATGGATCCAAGGTGTGATACACATATTGATACAATAACCTGTTGAAGTGCAAAGCTATAATGCTATTTGAAGTGCAAGACAGAATGAACTGGCAAGATGCATGGTAGAAACTGAAATCAGACTTCCTGCCACCTGTAATACTTTACCTCAGGTGTGCAGTTATCAGCACCTTTGGCCAGTTGTAAGTCTAGTAAGGTCTATAGCATGTGCAGTAGCTGCGTAACACTATAGTAGACATAACTAGACAGGTAGGAGATCTCATCCCAATACTGGCAACTCTGTGTCTGTGTGTGTGTGTGTGTGTGTGTGTGTGTGTGTGTGTGTGTGTGTGTGTGTGTGCTCACAGTTAAAAGCTTTTTGGTCCATTCAAGCCCAGTACATCTCCCCTTTCCCTACTTTAGCAGTCCTGCAGAAATCAATCATCTTAGAAGTGCCTTCCGTCAGACCTGAAACCCATAAGCTCTTTGGCATGTGTGATAATCTGCCTAACATAATAATGCAAATAACTAGTTAGGTAGAAGTTCTCATCTCAGTCATAGCAAATGTAGATATGTGTGTGACAGTGGTGTGTGAACGACTGAGGGAGTTGTTTGTTTATAGGTGAAACAGCTTTATGCCATTCCCACCCACAACACTTCACAGTGCCCAACTTTATCAATCCAGATGATGCCAGTCCCTTTTCAGCAACTTTGGCCAGTTTTAGCTCTGTAAGCTCACTAGTGTATGTGATAAATGCTTAACACTATAGCACAAATAACTAGTTTGGCAGGGGTTCTACTCTTGTATCCTGCATATGTGTGTGTGGGTATGTATGTTTGTAAGTAGAAGCATTTTGATATGTCAACCACCCACTGCCGTACTTTATCAGTACTGCTGATGTCATTCCCCATATCAGCACCTTTGGCCACCTCTCAGTCCAGTAAGCTCTGTTACGTATGAGGTAACTTTGTCACCCTATAGTACAAATCATTCGTTAGGTAGGGGATCTACTCTCACATCTGGCAACTATGTGTGTCTGTTTGTAGAACAAAGTGTTTTGATAGGTTAAACACCAACTGCACTACTTTATCATTCCTGCTGATGTCATTCCCTTTATAGGGTCACGGGTGTGTAGTAGGTAATCGCCCAGGAGCCTTAACAAGCCAAGCACATAGAAGGGCCCTGCCTTTGGGCCACCCAGTGTTATGTCCCAGTGCCTGTATCAAGTATAGCTACTGCAGTTATCCTTGGGGTGAACTGTCTATTACCTATCCACTCATCAAAATTTCTCTGGAACAGGGTCAGCTAGATGCTCTGCATGACGTATGGGAAGTGTATTCCAGGGTATGTGCAGTCTCTTGGTGAGGGACTTGTCCCACCAGCATGTTGTGGTGATTGTGGTACTGAGGTACAGGTCTCTACAGTGTGTGGTGTTGATGGATTTATATGTATCATTTCTAAACCAGCTGTGTCAGACATGGCTTTGTAAGTCAACCATAGATACCTGCTAATTAGGTGATATGACACAGAAAATAGCTTGGATCTGCTGAGTTTGTTTGTGTAGGATGTGTGTTTAATGCCTAGGAACCCCTCTGTGAGGTGCTTCTGTTGCTTCTCCAGCTGTAGCAGGTGTCTAGTGAGGTGCATGGCAAACGACACATAATACTTGGTGAGTGGTCTAACGAGGGAATAGTAGACAGAGATCATTAGCTCTGTTTTCCAGGATGCAAAACCCTTGGTAATGCAATGTGCCATATAGAAGGAATTCCTGACCACAGTGGCAATGTAGTGCTTGAAGGAGAAGTTGCTGTCAACCTGTGTCCCCAGATCTCTTATAAAGCCTGCAGTATTCATTGGGCCCCCATTGATGTGGAACTTACTGGGAATTGAGTGTTTCACCAAAGGGGATGATGCAGCATTTTGTGGTGTTAATCTTCTGGCCACAGTTTTCACACCACTCATTGGTCTCAGAGTTAGGAGATCACCCATATCTTCAATCAGGTCCCTGATGATGCACCCATACCTGTAGAAAGTAGGCTTGTCAGGCTAAGGGCCCAATAATCCCCAGGGTCAGTAGATGTTATCCCTTTATGGAGAGGGATGATGGTAGCAGTGTGCCATTTTGGAAGGACAAAGCCTGAGGTGAGGCTGTGACTGACCAGTGCACACAGATGTGGTGCCAGGTCTTCTTGTATGTCATGTAGAACACAGCCACTGATATGTTGGGGTCCCACGGAAGCTGTATCCTTGACAGTAGACAATGCAGGTATAACCTGGCCTGCAGTAATGCTGGGTGCCTGGCATTCATCTGTCATTGTGATTGTCCCCTTGGTGGAGAGAGGGGTAAAGCTGGCATTGACTGTGTTTGCAAGACTTTGGCCAGTATCTATTGTATCTGGATGGGAATCAGCATTGTGCAGTAACTCACAGCACTTGTAGTTATTGCTGTGGATGTTGTTGATATTACTATCAAAGGCTTTTGTGATTGGCATCAGTGTCTACTGCAAATCTGACTTCATAGCTGCCTGTAGGTGATTCCATGAGGGATCCCTAGTTGTGTTTGGGGCTATTAAGGGGGCTCACCATTCTTGGGACACCACCCTTTTCTGCAACAGATTCCTCCTTTTGTTGTGCAATTTAGTAATGGCAGGGGAGCATCACAATGGCATCCAGTGTTTGGAAGACAGTGTCTGTGTTCTGTTGGCTATGGCTAGTACCATACATCCATGTACATGTTTTTGCAGTGCATATGTGTATGATGCGACAGTCATGCAGCTATTTACCATTGGCATGGGTGCAGTGAAGTCATCCATCCCTGTTTCTATGACTGCAGTGTCAGCATTGTAGAGGATTTGCACAGTGGTTACCTTTGTGAGGCGTGTAGGTGAGATGTTGAGCTCCAGGTTGTTTGCATTATGTTTTCATCTGCCCAGGTATGGATTGACAACTGTGGTCGAGCAACAGTCCCATATGAAAGCAATTAATACAGGTCAATGTTGTTGCATCCTCTGCTGGGGGTCAGTATGAGCTGGTCCAGGCCTTTGGAACTGATGAATTCCATGAAAGACTGGGCTAGTGTACTGGTGCTTGACTACTTTCTCTATGTGATGGAGGGGTAGTTGAAGTCTCTTACTATGTCAGTCTTGGGTTGGACCTTCATAGATGCTAGGGTGTTGAGGAATGTGCATTGACAGTCTAGGGACATAGCTGGGGACTGATAGCAGGCTATAGTGTGGATTGCACTATTCCCCAATGTCAGTTTTACAGGAAGTACCTCCAATGTATTATGCTGGGATACTAGTCTGGAGCTGTGCATATCCATGTGGAGGTGTGGTCCATGTTTTGGTGTTGACAGCTGTGGAATGCGTCATAGCCTATTAGTGCAAGCCAGCTGTCTGCTGCAGTGAACCACCTTTCCGTTACAACATAAATGTCAATGTCCTCCACTCTGAGGAGTGCTTTGAGTGACTGCATCTTGAAAGATAGATGTCTACTGTTGAGCAGCATGACCCTCAGATTGCATACATGTCTAGCTGTTATGGTGGCAATTTGATTTGGAACACTGCCTAATAAGGCACTATAGGGGTGGCAAGACACTTACCCTGTACCTGGAAACCCAGGGCTGACAGATTTAGGACATGTCTGGCATGGCATTGAGGTCTGTCAATCATGTTATCCCAAGCAGAGAGATACTGGATCCCCTGAGAATGACACACAACACGTAAGCCAATGTTGCAGCCAATTATCTGTTGATAGTACTGCAGCATCATTCTGGGTGATGGCAGTATACTGCTCAGAGCTACTGTCACACCTGCCTGGACCACATAATCTGAGTGTTCAGCCATGTCTCTTGTCATGTTGCCAAGGGCAGTGTGTCTCAGGTCATTCACACCCACATGGATAATGACAGAGTGATACTTGTAGCTGTTGTGAAGTGGCCTGACTAGGCGTATCATGTGTTGGATGCTGGCACGTGATAGATAGTTGGCTGTTACCTCCTCCATAATCAACATAGTGAGTGGGACATCTGTGTGCCACAGTACTGAATCACCCATGATCACTGTATTGTGCAAGGTGGTCAGCCTTAGGAGCTTAGGTTGAGGGGCACACTGTGTAGGTGACATATGTATCCTTTGGCATGTGCTATGTCGTGGTGTCTGAGTGGGTGCCTGTCTTGCCGGTCTGCACTGTTTGTGTAAATGTCCATTGAGTGCCTCTATGAAGGTGGGTGTGTGGCTTTTCAGTGTATGTCAGGGCTGTCATAGTGGGTGTTGTAGCAAGCTATGTGGTCCACATGGTGTGGTGCAGTTATTGATCTCATCCTCTTGACCAGCTAGTCCTGTCTTTGCTGGGGAGTGCATAGTTCCACATTTGGTGATATAGGGGTAACTCTCACTGTTCTGAGTGTTTGGAGTTTAGAGAGGAGGGTTGTCTGTGTACATGAGGCAGTTGCAACAGTGCCTCAGAATAAACAAGTGCACCAGGTTAATGGGTGAAAGCACAGAAGACCGCACTTCAATCATGCCAGAAGAGGTGGTCATAAGTAGTAAGTATTGGGGCTAATTACATGATGAATGAGTACTGCTGATGGATCCAAGGTGTGATACACATATTGATACAATAACCTGTTGAAGTGCAAAGCTATAATGCTATTTGAAGTGCAAGACAGAACGAAATAGCAAGATGCACGGTAGAAACTGAAATCAGACTTCCTGCCACCTGTAATACTTTACCTCAGGTGTGCAGTTATCAGCACCTTTGGCCAGTTGTAATTCTAGTAATGTCTATAGCATGTGCAGTAGCTGCGTAACACTATAGTAGACATAACTAGAGAGGTAGGAGTTCTCATCCCAATACTGGCAACTGTGTGCTTGTGTGTGTGTGTGTGTGTGTGTGTGTGTGTGTGTGTGTGTGTGTGTGTGCGTGTGTGTGCGTGTGTGTGTGTGTGTGTATGCACATATTGATACAATAACCTATTGAATTGCAAAGCTATAATGCTATTTGAAGTGCAAGACAGAAAGAAGTACCAAGATGTACAGTAGGAACTGAAGACCGACTTGATGCCACCTATAATACTTTACTTCAGCTGTGCAGTTTTCAGCACCTTTGGCTGGTTGTAAGTCCAGTAAGCTTGGTAGTATGAGCAGTAACTGCATAACACTATAGGAGACATAAGTAGATAGGTAAAAGTTCTCATCCCAATACTGAAAACTGTGTGTGTTATACCATTTTTGACTGGTTTATCACCCCTTACACTTCCTCTCACTCCAGTTTAGAAGTCCTGTTGATGTCATTCACCTTAGAAGTATTTTAGGAGTAGGTGAAATTGTATAAGCTTTGTGGCACATATGATAACTGTGTAACACTATAGTAGAAATAACTAGATCGGCAGGAGTTTTGATCATAATACTAGATACTGTGTGTGTGTGTGTGTGTGTGTGTGTGTGTGTGTGTGTGTGTGTGTGTGTGTGAATCAGATACTTTATGCCTTATACCATGTTGAGTTGTGTTCAACCCATTACACATCCCCCACCCTACTTTACTACTGCTGTTGTTGTCATTCACCTTAGAAGTACCTTTGAACAAAATGAAATTGTGTAAGCTGTGTGGTGCGTCTGCTAACTATGTAATACCATAATGCAAACAACTATATAGGAAGGAGTTCTAATCACATTATTGGCAACTGTTTGTGTGTGTGTGCGTTTGTGTGAGAATCATGTACTGTGAAGGTTATACCATTTTGAATTGTATAACACCATACTCATCCTAAGTTATTAGTCCTGTTGGTGTCATTCATCTTACAAGTACCTTTGTACAAGCTGAAATTGTGTATGCTCCATGACGTGTTCGATAACTGTTTAACACTATAGTAGACATAAATAGATAGGTAGGAGCTCTAATGTGAATACTGGTTTGTGTGTGTGCGTGTGTGTGTGTGTGTGTGTGTGTGTGTGTGTGTGTGTGTGTGTGTGTGTGTGTGTGTGTGTATGTGTGTGTCATATCTTGTGTGGCTGATACCATTTGATGTGTGTACCATACATGGTAGGTAACCACCTCCTGATGGCATTACTTTATATAATGTAGTAATGGCATCTTCCTTACATGCAGCATGTGAACCATTGTACAGGCCATACCAGTCCTCTGTACAGATGTATCTGGAACATCCAGATGTTTTGAACCTTTTAGTGCTCTGTCTGCCTTAACAATGCCCATGTATATGATATAGTCACCAAATAGGTCACAGTGAGGTACTGACACATATGGCAGCATCAGGTATCATACCTGACTGAAACAGCATACTGATACAATGTCTGCTACCCTCACACTTGTCCAGACTTGTAGGTGCAATACACGAGTCCAGATGCTTGGTTTTACAAGTGAATTGTTCATGTCATGGGTCATATTAAAGGTTGGGAAAGGTGTGGACTGACAAATTGTGGTCTCAATCAGTATATATCAGAAACAAATGGCATCTTAACAGGTTTGTGTATACATTTTATATCAACTGCATAGCAGTAATGTGTCACACATGTCCCTACATTAGTCTGTTTGTTGAACACATTTTGCTGGTGTCTGTCCAGACATCTAGTATGGACAGGCGGTGAGGTATGCTACAGGAATGTTACATTTTCTTCAGATAGGCCCCTGTGGTGACCACTGCAATGCAATACAATTAACCCCACCACAAGTGAACATGCACATAAAGCAATATGGCTATTAGTCATAATTGTGTGCATGGTAACTTGCATGCCCTCCACACACCTGGGGTATTGCCAAAGCATAACTGAACAATTCCGCACCCACCAGCTTCAGGCTGCTGTCCCATATGCAGTCCAGAGTGATCTATGTAGTTGTGGGAGAGAGGTATTGTCAGCAGACTCACATGTGCCCTTGGAAAAGGATGGATGCAGCATGTCTGCACATTTACAGTACAACACCCAACAGTACACAATTTGCTGTCCTTCACCATAGATTTGAAATTTTGTGCATTAGAAATCCCCATCCACAACTGCAATCTGACCTGGCAGATGCATGCATGTAGATACTGTACAAATACAAGCATGTCTCATACAGTAGTCTACTAATCCCCACTGGGACCTTACCTGCATGGTCCTTGTCCATTGCGTGTGCCACCCAACTCCAGCAAGTTGGGCTTTGTACCCTGGTGTTGTACTGTGATGGGTGGCCCAAGCTTGGCAAAGAGCTCCTCATTTGGTGCCGGGGGGCTGCATAGCTGGGCTCCCACTTGTGGTTGTGGGGTCCCTGGCCATGGCAGCAGCCCTTTGCCAGGCATGGCATATGAGGTTGGTGGCATGATGCCACACCTGCTCATATGTACGTGTGTGCAGGCTTACCTAATTTACCCTGTGGACAGAGTCATTCCACAGAGTGGTCCTCCCCACAGATGTTGCTGGCTTCAGCCCAAGAGTACTGTGTGGTTCTGTATTATGACTTCCATTATCAGGTTGCATTCTGCTGGTGGAAAGGTCTCCCACCATGATGTAACATTGCATCTGGTAGACATTAACAGGGAAACACATCACAGGACCCTATACATTTGGCAACAGTATCTCCAATACTTGCACATGTACCTTGAATACCAGTAGTCAACACTCACGACCATACCAGTAGCCACCACTCACAACCACAGAATACCCCTGTAATCTATTAGCACAGTATCAGCTTGCATTGCACTCCTGGTCCTGATGAGTCATATTGCCCACAGTGAGGGCAGGTTGTTTGCATAATCTATCATTCCTCATTCAGGTCTGTGTAAATGGATGACATTAGCCATCTTCCATGTGGATGGTGTGTGGATGGGGCTGTGGCTTAGTGTGACTACAGTGTTTAATGCAGCCGGGAGCACATGCCTGAGTTCATGTAGGATGTAGACAGGGATGATATGACATCCCATGGATACTTACATTTGTTGCCTTTCAGTAGGCAATATGTTCCTGCTCAATGGTGATGAGGGGAGGGGTGTGGGTGCAGTACATATCCACCTATAGTGATGCTGAGCCAGGGTGGGATGTTTGCCCTAACCCTATCTGCATCAGGTTGCCTGTAGCTATGTTGTGTGTGTATGTGATCTGATTGGCCACCATGACAGGTTGGGTTGGTATGTTGCCTCTGAGATTGCAGACATATGGGAAGATGGTCTTGTGATTGTCCCTGGTGGATGTCTCCAATTTGTTCTCATAGTTGGCCTTACAGTAATCCACCTGTGATCTTATATGCTTGTTCTAACAATGGCTGACTTGAGGCCAGGTTGGTTCCTGCCTCTGCTTTACCCTGTACAGCCATTTTAGGGACCAAGTCTGTGGTATGTGTGATGCTGCTGTCCACCAAAGGGGATTATTCTACACTGGTGGAGGCAATTATGACAAGTAAGGTATTGTTGAATCCAAACAGCCATGTATGTGTTCAATCAGTTGTCTGTAGTTGCATGGCCTCAAAATCATAACACAGTTGGACACTGTTCCAATTTAGTCATGATAATCATGCTTACTCTACTAACCATGGTTTTGTCATGGCAATACAACAAGCGGTAGTTGTAGAAATGTCACTCTTATGGGTGCACAGTAACTAAGATTACATGTGTACAACATGTACAGCTGTCGTAACTGACATTTTGCATCTTATGTCTGTTTTTATGAGGTGGACACATACACCTACTCATACTGACGTGCATAGCTAATACCTCACATACATGTCTGTTCTATGTCAGTATGGCACACTAAATTCACACTCTTGCTGCACAGTCATCCCTCTCAACCTGTTACAGCAGGACATCTGTAGGATGCATGCATACATGGGTGCAATGGGACAAAATCAGTGACAGTGTCTCAATATTGCTGTAACATACTTGAATCATTTAGTAGCACAGTAGCCTTTGCACTGACAGGCATCCCCTGGAGGATGTCCAACAGTCATATGGCAGGAAGAGAGGGGAAAGGCTAGGAGGGTGGTATTGATGGCAAGAATTGTTAATGTTGGCAGTATGAGTGGTATAGAGACCAGGCTAGCTGATATGATGGCCGGGGGATGGTTGATATATTGTGTGTGTGTGTGTGCAAGAGACCGCATGGATGGGGACCATGGCTGGGTGTATGGTAGGCAGGTCACAATTGTGCTATCAAGGTGTGGACTGGATGTGTAAGGGTTAGGGCTTCTGCTGAAGGAATCATATGCCAAGAGTGCTTTTGGATGATGACATAAGTGTCTGATAGAGTGATGACATTAAAGCTGTAAACTGATGGTGTAATGATGACTGTTGTTAGTGCATATGCTATACACATTGGTTGTGCGATGGATGAGAAAGAGAAACATGACATCAGTTGGATGACGTGGTGATGACTGTACCCAAGGGTGACAGACTGGTCATTGCAGCAGATGTCAATGGGCATGTTGGTGAAGGGAACAGAGGGGATGGGGAATTGATGGGTATGTATGGTGTTGGGTAAGTATGGTGTTAAAAGGAGTGGAGATGGTGAGATGGTAGTAGATTTTGCAAAAAGGATGGACATGGCTGTGGTAAATACACACTATAACATGAGGGAGGAGCATAGAGTGGCATACAAGAGTGGAGTAAGATGTACACAGAGGTGCAAAGTCTCCAGCTGCTTTTATCTTTAGCTACATTGTGTGCAGCAAACAATGAGCAAAGGGGAATACAAATATAAAAGAGAATAAAATCTGCCATCGCAGACTAGTAAGCAGCATACAATTTCCACCTGTGATGTATTCCTACACGTAGTTTTTCTTGGAGAAACCTTCCAGTCCTTGAACAAGGGTGCCTGTATGTTTACCTTATTTCCTTGGCTGTCCTTGATAATTAGCTAGGTTTAGCAGAGTCCCTTGGATTCTCCCCTGCTACCTTAAATTCCAATTGAAGGTTTACCTCCCTTCTCCCACCCCCAAGTGATTGCTCAAGTACAACACACCAAATGTTTTAAAAACCCTGGATGCCATATTTGCTCTAATTGCAGCTGAAAGCCCTCCAGGTGTAGCATCTCTAGTAAGTGACAGTATTATTTTTCTTTTTTTCAGTGTGGTGTAGCATCTCTAGTAAGTGACAGTATTATTTTTCTTTTTTTCAGTGTTGTATTCCACACTGTAAACTCACTGTCCCTGCATAGAGTAGTACAGTAATTTCTCTCTAAGGTAGCTTTCCAGTTATTTTTTATTTTTGCTGGTATCATTTATATTTGGATATTAGAAGCTTATGTTTTTGTTTTTGCTTGCTCCCAATTTCAGTAAACCTGATTCAGAGTTCCTCTAAATGATAGTTTAGACTACTTTATAATGTCACAGTACTACTAGCTTAAAAGTGATTTTAGTAGCTTCTTTCAAATATAAGGGCATGAATATAAGCTACTTTATTAATTGTGTCTTCATGTAAAGCTTTTTTGTTTGTTTAATTGTCATAACTACCTGCTATGTGCGAACTCTTTTATCTCTCTTCCACGTTTGTCTCTCTTTCTCCCTAAAGTACCCTGCTCCCCATTGCACTGTTCCTGATATAGTCTCTAAGAACCTACCTACCTGATGACAAAGGACCCTATCGAAATACCTGCGGTCTCATCTAACAGCCTTGTTTTCCCTTTACCCTCTCTCGAGGAAGCAAGAAAGTATGTGGTTGTCTAAGTCCTGCTTTTAAAGCTGACTACCGTCTACTATTACTTCAGAGGTTCTAAAGTACACCACGAGCCTGAACAGTCAGCAGCCTTTACCCCCTCCTATCTACCCTGTATCCAACAAACCTCTTCTGCTTTATAATAACCCCCTTTACTAGCTATTACTCCTTCCCTAGTTCTAAACCTGCTAGCTCCCTTACATACTTACCTGCAATACTAGATCTGCCCACTAGATGACACCCTTATTACATCCTTTATCTCCTGCTTATTCCCTCTGTATTTCTTCTGTAATTACACTACACCTCTTAAGCCATAGACCTGCTCTTATTTTCTCACTTACCCTTTACTTCAACTGTCTACACCCACCTGTTTTTTTCTCGTAGACTTCTGTTCTATCTCTGATCTTTCCCACTCCTGACTTGCCTAATTTTCCTTCAGTTACTAGCATTGCTGATAGTTTCTTCTCTAGCTTCTCCTTCACTTGTCTCTACCCGCTCCGTTTGCCCTGCGATCTCACTCTGCTCCCCTACCCTACTCCCAAATTCCACCCACCCCCAGGGGTCCTACTCTTATACCATCTAACCACATGCCTTCCTATTTCCACCAATCAAAAACCCTTCACCAATGGCCACTTAACTCCAATTCCCAACTTTCACTTACCACTCCCTATCTCTCCAACCATTCCCTCCACCTATTCCTTTATACACCTAGTATACCTCCGAGCCTATAACAGCTACCTAACAACTTACCCTTCCAGATGTATAACCTACCCACCCCAGCCCTCTTACAGAGGTTACTCATACTTAGACTTCTACCACCTCTAACCTTAGCTTACCTGCTGACCTTCTATGAACACCCATTATATCCACACTTTCTCTACCTCAATAAGCTATCTACCTCTCCTTCTCTACCTATTTTCACTAACCATGTTAACATAACATCTACACCCAGCTATCTAATAGCAAAATACCATAGGATAGCCCACATTAGATATGACTCTCCCAATCCCAGAAAATCTCTACCTCTGTATAGTAAATTCCCAAATCCTAGACTTCAAACACTACTCTTCTCTTTAAAAGATGGAGACATTCACCCAAACCCAGGCCCAACAACTGCTACTACCACTCAACCCATCAACCCCAACCCCTCTACCATCTATCCATTCCCTTATCAAACCACCTAACTCACTCTTATTAGCTCACCTCAACATACGTAGCATTAATTACAAAGTTGCACAACTCTATGCTCTCTTGAAAGTCTACTCTTTTGACATTCTTTGTTTAACAGAAACTTGGTTAAAATCTGTAACTAAAGACAATGAAGTCATCCCACACAGTTATAATATTTTGTGACTTGACCTTGCAACCAAAAAGGGTGGTGGTGTAGCTAGCCTATTTAAATCTGGGTTACAGATTACTACCTATGAGTATAAACCACCTCAAGACTCCAGTGCAGAAATTCTTATTACCAAGCTTCAACTTAACACATTCAAATCCATCTATATTATCTGTATCTATCTTCCTCCTGGTAATAACATTGCCACCATAGAAAATATCCTTTGTTGGGTATCCCAAAATGTACCCCAAGAAACCATAATCCTAGGTGATTTTAACATTGTTTGCAAGTGTTGTAGCAGTAGCCACCCTACCAGCCATGTTAACCTTTTTGGTTTTTCTCAAAGCATTACCTCCCCTACTAGGATAAACAAGCCTAATAAGAAAGAAAGTACCTTAGATTGGATTCTCATAAATAATCATCCCCAGGCCTATGAAACTGGAATCCTCCCTGATGATGTAAGTGACCACTCACTAACCTACATCATCAGGCTTAAATTCAATCTACCTAATCCAACCATATCTATGACAATTAGAACCAAGAAAAACTTCAACCTCGATCTCTTCCACAGAGAACTAAGAGCATGTAACTGGTCTCCCTTAAAATACCTCACACTGGAGGAAGCTGTTAATTACTTTAATTCTAACTTCCTAGCCATACTAGACCACCATGCACCAACCTGCTCTATTAGAATGAGAACTAAATCTGCCCCGTGGCTTTCAAAAGAAACCAGGCAAACTATCCTTCTCAGAAATAAATACTGGAGTAAATCTCGTTTAACTAAAAACTCGGCAGACCAACAAAACTTCAGACAGCTGAGAAATGAAACTAAAAAAGCTATACTGTCTGACAAAAGAAACTACTACCTACAATTCCAGCAGACTCACCATAATAAACCACAAAAGGTTTGGGCGAGTATTAATCGGTTATTACACCAAGGTCAATCCATCACACCAAACCCACAAGGCACAGACCAGGAGAATCCCAAGCAGACTGCTAATGCCTTTAATACCTTTTTCACTGAGGCCATTCAAACTCTTGCCAGTCAGTTATCTGCTCAGAACTTAACTATATCCAACTCTAACTCTAACTCATCCCCTCCATTTCTCTTACAACCAGTCCCAACAACATATATTCTTACCCTTATCCAAAAATTGAAACCGTGCACTCCTTCAGCATACCAACTACCAGCTGAATATCTACAAAAGGCAACCAAATCCATCGCCTATCCCACTTCCATTCTCATCAATAGAACCATCAGTGAAGGACACATCCCTAAAATCTGGAAAGTATCCCATATTATCCCCCTTCACAAGGGTGGGAACTCTACTGAACTCTCCAGTTACCGTCCCATAGCCCTACTCCCTTAGCAAAGATCATGGAAAAATGCATCCACAGACAATTGCTAGACCACCTAATCCAAAATAACTTATTTTCAAACTCTCAACATGGTTTCAGACCTTCCTACAGCACTACTACTGCCCTCCTTTCCTTTACTGACTGTATTAACAAAAAACGTAGTCTCTATATGCTTTCCTCTGTACTGTTTATAGATCTGTTTAAGGCATTCGATATGGTAAATCACCAGATACTTATAAATATCCTCAAATCCCTGTCACTAGATGCACTAGCTATAAAATGGTTCCAGTCCTACTTAGATAATAGACAACAGGCTGTACTTTGGCATAACATTCTATCTACCCATCTGCCCATTAACATTGGTGTTCCTCAAGGGTCCATATTAGGACCTCTCCTGTTTTCTATATTTATCAACGACCTTCACCTAGCAATCCCCCAAGCTACATGCATACAATATGCAGATGATTCCACACTTATATGCTCAGCCACATCTATATCTGAACTTCACTCCCTTGCCAGAAATGTGTTTAACACAGTTGAACAATGATTTACACAGCACTGTCTCCTTCTGAAGCCCAAAAAAACTAAACTCCTCCTTTTTACTTCTACTTGTAAGTCCCCCCAATAGACTTCACAGTAACATCCAATAATGGTACTCTCATATCCCCAGATCCAACTACCAAACTACTAGGTATCACCATAGATAGCAACCTTAACTTCAACACCCATATTAACAATACTCTTGTTGTGTCTTACGGCTTTTCCCGGTTAAGGGTTGCCACAGCGGTACTCCGGTCTGCTAATGATTGGCAGTAGATTTTTACGTGCCGAGTTGCCAGCTCTGACGCACAACCTTCAATGAAGGTACATATTAACAATACTCTAAAATCTGTTAATAGAAAACTAGGGTCTCTCTACAGGATCAAACCTTTCCTCTCACCTGCAGCTAGAATAACTATTGCTCACACCCATCTAATTTTTACTCTCCTCTATGCCTCACCCATATATACTAATCTCTCTAAAAGCAACCTTAATAAAATGGAAAACTCCTACAATAACACAACCAGATTTGCTACAGGTAACCCTTTCAGAACCCACCACTGTTTTAATCTAAAGCAGCTAGGATGGCTTGAATTACAAAAATCAGCTTAAATTCCACCAACTGACCATTGCCCATAAAACCCTTTACCGACCTACCAATACACCTATACTACCTACCCTCATTACCCCCTACAACAATCCAAAGACCTTATGATCATCACATAAATGTCTTGTAAATATTTATAAACCAAACAACAGGGCTGGGGACTCTCTTTTCTCTAATACTGTTGGAAAATCCTGGAACCTTCTTCCAAATGAACTTTCCTCTCTTCCTCCTATATCATTCTTTAAAACCAAATTGAAACTTTTCCTCAGAACACACTGGTTGTACCCCTGTACTAAACCTGACTGATCAACTAGCTCTTCTTACTTGGTTCAACCTACCTGCCTCTTCTCAGTAATCAAGTTCCTTTTCTTAATAACAACTTACCTTGTCCTTCTATACTATTACTTACATCTTCAGAATCTCATTAAGGAGACTACTTTTACTAATATATTGTATATTTCAGCTCCTACTTTTTCTTTATGACTACTTGTATACTAATATATTGTATAATTCAGCTGCCAACTCTTTCTTTATGATGTATTGCAACTACATTTTGTATTGTACTAATTGTATCTGTATATTTTGCACTGTGTTATGAACGAATGACCTCTTTGATTATTCTCTGTACTGCACCTGCAATGTTCATTGTATACATTAATCTTTGTATATGTGATTTTGTTTGTTTCCTTGGAGCTTATCTCCCTGGGCCTCTACTGAAAATGGATATATATTCAGTTAGACTAGCCCGGTCAACAAATGTAAAATAAAAAAATAAATAAAAATAAATATATCCAGTGTATGAGAGCCAGTTTGAAGGAGATTGCAGACTGTAAAGTGGTGACAAGGGACAGTGTATTTAGGCAGCAGAGAATGTTGGTATGTGAGATGATGTTGGTGAGGGAGATGAGGAGCAGTGTGGGGGCAGCACCAAGGATCAAATGGTGTGAATTGGAAAAGTGTGCTTGTGAGGTGGAGTTCAGGGAAGAATTGAGACAGGCACTGGGTGGCAGTGGCAATCTAACAAAAATCTGGTTAAGTACAGCAGAGCTGGTAAGGGAGATAGCTAGAAGGGTGCTTGGGGTGACATGTGGATGGAGGAAGCAGTACAAGGGCACCTGTTGGTGGATTGAGGAATTACTAGACAGTGTACAGAGACAGAGGTTGGGGAAGAAGGAGTCGGATTGCCAGAGAGATGAGGAAAGTAGGCAGCAGTATAAGGAGATGATGTGCAATGCAAAGAGAGAGGTGGCAAAGGCTGAGTATGGACATATGAAGAGTTCTATGACAGGTTGGACACTAAGGAGGGATGAAATTAATTGTACCAATTGGCTGGACAGATGCACTGAGCTAGGAAAGATGTGCAGCAAATACGGGTGATAAAGGATGATGAGGTATAAGTACTCACAACCAAGGAGAGTGTGTTGAGCACATGGACAGTGTCCTTTGAGAGGCTGATGAATGAAGAGAATGAGACAGAGACGGTTGGATTATGTGGGTATGGTGAATCTGGAAGTGCAATGGCTAAACAAGGAGGATGTAAGGATAGCTATGGAGAGGATGAATACTGACAAGCATGTTGGTCCACATTACACAACTGTGGAAGCATGGAGTTGTTTAGGGGAAATGGCAGTGGTGTGTTAGCCAGACCGTTTACTGATATCTTGGGAAGTATGAGGTTGCATGAGGAGTGGAGAGGAAGTGCTTGGGAACGGTGTTAAGAATGAGGTTGATGTGCAGAGCTGTGATAACTACAGAGGGATAACACTGACCAGTCACAGCATGAAGTTATGGGTAAGAGTAGTGGAAGCTAGGTTATGCAGGGAGGTGAGGAATACTGGTCAGCAGTATGGTGTCATGCATGGAAAGGGCACCACTGATGGGATGTTTACTCTGAGACTGTTACTCATGGAATACAGGGAAGGTCAGGAGTTGCTCTGTGTCTCCCTGAACTTACAGAAAGCATATGACAGGGTGTCTAGACAGGAGTTGTGGTATTGTATGATGAAGTCATGAGTGGAAGAGATATATGTAAGAGTGGTACAGGACATGTACAAGGGTGGTGTGACAGCATTGAGGCCTGCATTGGGTTTGATGGATGTGTTTAAAGTGGAGGTGGGATGATATCAGGGATCAACTGTGAGCCCTTTCTGATTTTCAATGGTGATGGACAGGTTGACAGACAATATCATATGGGAGTCCACTTTGACTATGTTGTTTGCCGATGACATTGTGATCTGTATTGAGAGTAGGGAACAGCTTCTGGAGACCCTGTAGAGGTGGACTATGCTCTAGAGAGAAGAGGAATGAAGGTCAGCCACACTAGGACAGAATATCTGTTTGTGAATGAGATGAAGAATAGCGGAATGTTGAGGATGCATGGGGTACAGTTGGCAAAGGTGGATGTGTTCAAATATTTGGGATTAACATTTCAGAGTAATGAGGACTATGGAGGACAAGTGAAGAAGAGAGTACAGGCCGGATGGAGAGGGTGGAGAAGAGTGTCAGGAGTGACATGTGACAGACGAGTACTAGTAAACATGATATGTAAGGTCTACAAAACCACCTATGTTATATGTGTTGGAGACAGTGGCATTGACAAAAAGGCAGGAGTCAGAACTGCACATGGCTGAGTTACAGATGTTATGATTTGCACTGTGTGTGTGACATGGGTGCACAGGTTTAGCAATGTGTACATGACAGTCTCAGACCATATTGGACAGATATGAGACAAAGTTGGAGAGGCAGGATTACATCAGTTTGGATATATTCTGAGAGGGGTGCTGAGTGTATTGGGAAAAGGATAGTAAGGATGTAGCTGCCAAGTAAGAGGAAGAGAGGAAGACCTCAGATAAGACTTATGGAAGTGGCAAGAGAGGGCATGAAGGTGTTTGGTGTGAGAGAGCAAGATTCAGTGGACACAGATGATACACTGTGGCAATCCTGAATGGGAAAAGCCAGATGACAATGAAGGGGATGCTGTAATGTCAGTCTTTACAGATTTGGCAAGAATTTGACAGACATAACACAACTCTATGGGTAAATGACTAAAATATGAGGCACACATATTGTCAGTGTGCAGAACACTGGACAGATGAATGGTATGAGCTCAGTATATAACATGCAGTTCAACACACACATCTGCAGCAGTACTTTACTCTGCACATGCTCTGTATAGTTGTCTTCTATTTACAAGACAAAATGTGTATCATAGTTATATTTACAGGTAACATATGGATAAGTACAACATCCCAGTAGCTGGCTTAGTCACTACTGACAGAGCCACATGCTCTGGCCATCAGTGCTGTTCAGCAGTACATCAGTACAGCAAGTCTTGTTGAGACATATGCTTTCCATCCCCTATTTTCCATTATTACAAACCACCTACTGCATTCAATTACATGTTTACTTGTTTCACATACCTTTTTTTCTGGATTTTTCACCGATATATCCTTTTTATTTTTCTCACACTACTTCAGCTTTGCACTGATGGGCTGTCTATGACAGAGGTGCTTTGAACAGATGGCAGCTTCTCTTTTGTAGGCAATGCTCATGACCATGTGATGGTCTGAGCACCAACTGGTGTTCCCCAGTTGCTAATTGCATGCGGAGCAGCTGTTTAGTTATTCCAAGAGCCAATGTCATGGAAACACACTCCTATAATTGAGTACTCCATGTGGGCATTGGCCCTTTTCCTTACCTGTGAGGAAGACATCCTAGAGGTGTGTGAGTTAATACCTCTTAGGACAAGACCTGTGGAGACAAGCCAACTAAATGGTGGAGAAGATTCAAGACTTAGGGGCAGAATGTGAGTATTGCTGTTATATGCTTTGAATAATGCTTATTTAACAGGGTTTGTCTAAAAATGCTACTTCTGCATGGGTTTCAGTCTGACAAAGTTCTGTGTCTGCTTATCTCGCAACTGTAGGGCTATCCACATAATGGCCAGAGGTTTGCCTGTTATGTTTGTTCTGTTCCCTAGATAGGTGTTGTCCTTGGCAAATCAGTAGCATACTCTAGTGATTGTAATCAGTAAATGCTAACATCCATTTGTTTCAGACTTTATATCCCCCAGAAAAGATATGTTACAACAAACCCTGTTACACCAGCAATTTTCTCAGTGTATAACAGCAATATTTCAAGTATGGCCATGTTTTTGGGCCTCTGTCCCAAATTATGTCAGGCTTTGTACAGATGCCATACAGTAGGTGTTTGATAGTTAGGGTCTACCATTATTTTGTTCTGTCATTCCTGTTGAGGGGAAAGAGTAGACAACATGTGGAACTCTGTACATTCAAAAGGTTGGTGTATGGACAATGCTCTTAGATGCCCTTGTAATATATTTTATGTGGGGGAGTGGAACAGAAACTTTGCCATTCACTCCACTGTAGTACAATCTCAGAGTTTGTATATTTAAGTTGCAGGGAGTGTGGGGGGTGCAGGGGGGCTTGCCCCCCTGCATATACATTAGAAAAAAATGTATTTACTTTTCTTTTTTTTTATCTTCGAGATTCCACATTCTGGAGATTCTGGTCCTCAGGATTCAGAGTCTTGGGATTGTGGAATTTTGAGATTTAGTAGTGATCATATATATATATATATAAAATTAGATGTATATATATATATATATATATATATATATATATATATATATATACATACAGATATATAGATAAATATAGATATTTAATGAGTGAGAGAGAAGGAAGTGAAGAAGGATAAAAGATGCAAAGGTGGAGAAATGTAGGGGAATGTAAGCTGTGGGGTCACACAAATGCACATGCAGTAGGACAGCCAAACATAGCAGGGTAGTCCACACAACCATACAGGTACCTGACATATGTAGAGTATTCAATGTGTTACTCTGGCCGTGTCATGGGCCAACAACCAAAGCAGTGATGTATGGGGTGTGAGGAATATGTGTGTGTGGGGGGATGGGTAATGGTACAATCCTCCAAGGCGATACTGTGTCGTATGCAGAATAGGTGAACCGGAGGTGTATGAGGGAGCAGCAGGTGAAGCTGAAAGAAACACAAAAACTTGTATAAACAGCTGCAATACAACCAGACAGGCCATACTGTAGAACACAATCCCACAAACATATGAATATTGAAATGTGCGATACAAATATATAGACATGTCACCGGCACATACCCACAGATTGGTCCTGATGGAACTAGCCATAACAAATGCAACACACCTGGATGCATAATGGACTACCCAGCATCCCTTCCACATCACACAACCCGCTCCCTTACCTGAACGTCCACCAAATCCAGCCATACTTGGCCTACTGATTTGGTGCAGCCACATCTACACATAGTGACCACTACGCATATGTAGTAGGTAGTGTCACCCTAGGCAGTTGCAGGATTGCACACAATGTATCCCTTGCATGTAAAACCCCCAGCACATTTTCATAATGCCAGAAGAATGTTCGGTATTTGTCTTGTTTTGGTCTTGTTCAATTTTTGGGATATCCCTCATGGGATAAGTAACCTGTGTAAACATTAGAATGGAAGACACGAAGTCCAGTCCTGTAGATATCTGGACACAAGTTGGAATGTGCATTAGTCGTGCACGACACTGTCCAGCCCTAAATGGTCATGCATAATCTACTACCCAGGATCAAACACTTGCCCATGACGCACGTGTCCCGACACATTCGCATAGTGGCACATGGTTAAGGGTGATGAAGGCACTGACATAAACAGGATACCCCTCCATACTCCATACGGATATATATATATATATATATATATATATATATATATATATATATATATATATATATATACACACACACACACACACACACACAAGGATATACTACGGATATATATAGATAGATAACACAAACAACAGGTAGTGATATATACACATACACACAAAACAAACTATATGTCAGTGTAGATATACACATTCACATAAATAGGTTACTTCACAGCAATTAGGGGTAACATATTTACAGCCCGGGCATTTGTGACTGGGAGGTCA
The DNA here is from genome assembly GCF_019279795.1 of Protopterus annectens. Lineage (NCBI taxonomy): Eukaryota > Metazoa > Chordata > Ceratodontiformes > Protopteridae > Protopterus > Protopterus annectens. Next base: position 335,197,119 of record NC_056731.1, on the reverse strand, counting down.
AATAAAGAAATGTTGTACCCCCCACATCACCCAGCTAGGCCGGACAGACATACAGACAGGCAATACAGAGCAATACACTGCCACTGTCCAAAACACCGGTAGGAAAGGACCAATGGGAGAGTTCTGCAAGGTCTACACTTTAAACATGGATAACGGTGTCCCTTGCGGGACCCCAAAAATTCAGGGTATGAAAGAATCTGCTGACATTATTACGAGCAGGATGTAGGTGTACGTCGAACAGTAGGTTGTGCAAGTGTGATAATACATGGGTTGACAAAATGTATGACATGTGTCCCGAGATGGGGAGAGTGGGCAATGTGTAGGGTTGTGCTCATACCACAGCTGCGCTCGCAGTAAGTATTTGTCACGACTGCTGTAGAGGGGTGCCAGGTAGGTGGACCATGGGTATGCATTAATGGGCTTAAGTGTGCAGGTGCTGGTTGGCAGAGATGTAGTAGGCCCACCCAGTGGAAGTCATTAATATTCCTATGTAGGCATAGCATACACCTACATCTCCCAAACCTGAAGAGCACATCTACCAGATAGTTTGTAAACCATCGGGGAATACATAGAGACCTACACAGTGCCGTGTACCCGATTAGCATGGACATCCACAGTTATGTATCAGAATGTAACAAATTCCAACTAAACACTGCCAGAACTACTGATATTAGGTGAACAGGTGGCGGAATACAGGTAATGACAGATGACAACATGTATGAGTCATAAGCAGCATGTACCTCGACAAACGTGAATGAATACATATGTTCTGTGACTGTGAATGTGTCTGCTTAATAGAACCAATCATCTAAATGTGTCCCGCAGGGTGTTATAAATTGTTCCTGATACAGTGTTCATTCACACCCATTGGTATGTGAGTTCTGCTACTGACGGAATGTGCATAAGTTGCTGACCACCTCAGGTAGATGATAGCATAATAGAAGAGGTTAAACACCCGTACACCTGCGAGGGACACACCCGTCTGGGCAGTTGTGTGTTGCAAAACGACAGTTATGGCACATGGCCTGTGCATACCTCTCAACTGTCCCTGATTTTCAGGGATGTCCCTGATTTTGACTCAAATGTTAACTCTGTCCCTCTTAATCCCTCCTAAAACTAGTGACTTTTGGAGGTAAGGTGGTGAATTACACTTAATGAATAATGAAAATACTTAAGAGTTATAAACTTCTTTTACTTCAGAAAATGTGTATTAATTCATATGCTCTGATTCTGTCAATATTTCAAGTTAATAGCACTAATATTTTAAAAGTGTCCCTGATTGTCCCTGATTTTTTCTTGACTTGTCCCTGATTCTGTTGAAATGTGTCCCCAATTGGTTGAGAGGTCTGGGTCTGTGAGTTCTGGAATGGAGGCTATATAGTGTGTGTAGTGGTGTCAGACATCAATTTCTTGTATCAGTAACAGCTACATGTAATAGGAAACAGTATTATCAATTATGATGCTACATGATTAACCTTAACGTATGCAAACTGTGGAGGTCGTCCGTGTACTACTGGCTGTGGGTCAGACCTCTCAACCAATTGGGGACAAATTTCAACAGAATCACGGACAAGTCAAGAAAACACAAGGAGAATCAGGGACACATTTAAAATATTAGAGCTATTAACTAGAAACATTGACAGAATCAGAGCATATGAATTGATATACATTTTCTGAAGTAAAAGAAGTTTGTAACTCTTAATTATTGTCATTATTCATGAAGTGTAATTCACCACCTTTCCTCCAAACGTCACTAGTTTTAGGAGGGATTAAGAAGGACAGAGTTAAAATTTGAGTCAAAATCAGGGATGGCCCTGAAAATCAGGGACAGTTGAGAGGTATGCTGTGGGTATGTGTTGCCTCGACACATGTGATAGCTCTACATATAGGGTCTATAGGGCCGCCATCAGTCTGAACGGCAAAAGTGGAACCTGCTCTGTAGAACTGTCAGATGTACCAGGGCAGAACATACTTACAGCCATGCATAGTACAGAAATATACATATCGGAGCAAATCAAAGCATAGTCTAGCAGCAGTATAGTTGCTTATGCTACTACATATGACATATCGACGTGTCAGGTATACAAGACCTGTAACAAGCAACCAGTACAGACACCTACAACATGAGAAGGTCCCCTAATCAGGACAATTGCAATGGCTAGAGTATTGTCCATATCACTCAACTGTCCCTGAATGTCAGGTACGTTCCTGAGTTTGACTGAAAGTCTAACTGTGTCCTTCTTAATCCCTCCTAAATGTAGTGGCTGTTGAAGGAAAGGTGGTGAATTACACTTACTGACTAATGACAATAAGTAAAAGTTATAAACAACTGTTACTTCAGAATATGTATATTATGTCATATGCTCTGATTCTGTCAATGTGTCAAGTTAATAGCACTACTTTTGTAAAAGTGTCCCTGTTTTTCATGACCTGTCCCTGAGTCTGCAAAAATGTGTCCCCGATTGGTGGAGAGTTCTGGTATTGTCACATGTGATATGTGATGAGGGACTGTCCCATACAAAGTGGAAAAGGTGTCACTCCTACAGTCTCCCGTCGTGCAATCTGAAAGGTGGTCAACGTGCAGTTGGTATGCGGTAGCATGACTCGGCAGAAAGCTGCGTTAACAAACTCAAGTCACATGTCAGCATTGCAGAGTATCAGTTCCCATGTATCAGGCAGATGGGAGCAGAGCGTATGAGGAGCACGCATATAATATGAGTACGTCACTGGACAGGCCGCCGAGTCCGTACAGTCGAACGGCTGCCGTCGCAAAATGGTTACACATACCTGATACTGTAGTCATGTAGTCCGATGTAATAAGCATCACAAGGGATCGCACACACCTAGCGTGAGTGACAAATGTAAGTGGAAATGTCAGAGAGCGAGTGGCTGTAAGTGTGTTTGTCTACCAGTATGCCAGTAGTGCCCTGTCAAAGAAATGTGGAGTGTAAACGTGTATAAGGTGCTGTGACCAGAGGTCAGCAGTGCTTAACACTGTGCAAACCCATGCACAACAGCTCCCACCTGCTGGACTGTGCCTTACCCGGTTTGTATCCAAAGGCGCCGGCCTGTCCACAAACAAAGAACTGCCCTATACACTTGATGGTAGAAGTACCCTGCGCACATAGCTCATGTGAATTAACAATAGACCATGGCATATGTACAGACAATAGACCGCAAACACCATACAGTGCAGACATCCAACAGTATAGCAATGTACTGGCAGATATGTCCGGACAACTGGTGTGTGCATGCCTGGCCGTTCTGTGTTTCAGTGTGTGAGCATGCCCAGTATGACTGTTACGCATGTTGTAGACCGACAATACTGTCAAGTGTGTGAGCATGCAAAGTATGGCCAACTGTATTGCATGTGTCACATGTCTAGACAGTTAGTACTGTGTTGCTGACCCCTCCGTTCTACACAGACAGGTGACATGCTGTGTTTGCAGGGTAGCTAATGGTCATGTGGCATTGACAGTTGCTACATGACTGCATAGCATGGGGGGACATGCAACCACAACCACAGTCCTACACAGCACCGAGGGTGGTGCACATGACTCTCACATGTGCAGGTGTGACGGGGGCACAGCCAACAGTTGTACACATCTGCCGCTACCGTACTGGTCTGCCAGGTACTCCATGTCAGTGTGCAGACCTACCTAAATTGCTGGTTGGAGGGATATCAGGGTATGTCAGTTCTCAGCATTAATTACCAGCGCAGTGGTGTTGGACATCCTATTACACATCCTACATCAAACAGCCCGGCCTGCTGTCATCTGTGTGTGTCATAGGGGGTTGGGGTCAGTCATTGGGCATATCCATAGGCCATCGTATATCATTTGTCTGTATTGGTCCAAATCTGTCCAGCTGCATGGAACGTGTGTGGGCTGTACGGACACACATAATGGTCAGCCCATAATCTGCAGTGGGTTAGGACACCCTGTGTACTACAGCCTACCATTGTGACCCCTGTATGTGCTACAGAGGTCATGGTGCCACTATGGATGTGTACTGTCTGCTGCCCTAACATTTGGCCACCATAGTCACTTGTATGCTCACATACATACCAGAGCAATGGGTAAGTACACATTCTAATACAACTGCCACTTGTTAGGTCAATAGACATAGCCTGGTTGTGTTACGGACTGGAGGACGGTGCTGGAGTGCTGCCTATGTCGGATGCACACAGTGCACCTCCCATACATGGCCGAGCACAGGTACTGTCATGTTTGGCATCCATTGTACTGTGTGCTGGTCAGAGAGGGGAAATCCGTGGGTACCTGCTGTGTCAGTGCATATGCCTTGTGTTGCCTCTTTGACAAGGGCAGGTCATACTGTGCACGGGCTGTCGCCGACTTTGCCCTACTTAGGTAGTTCCTTCACCAAGTCACACTGTGCCTGTACAGGCCTTGGCAGTGGTGTTGGCCTGTATGACCCTGCCCCATGCTGTTCCTGCTGCAACTTTTACTGCAGGATAACATTGTGTAGCATATCAAATTACATAACAACATGTATGCATGTAGCTTGTGAATACTGCAGAGCCCCAACAGATGTGTCCGAATACCAGAACTGTGAACCGAGCATCCCAAACACATGCACATGTATATGTCTTGCCTGTGCATCTGCCTCAGTATGGTGTGACTGTTCAGGTGTGTGTGCATTGCTGATGGGTGTTATAAGCCACTACACCAGTGTTTACCTAGCATCCCCCACTAGGAGACTGTAGGGGATGTCCACATAGGCATTGGTGTGCTAGAGCTGTGTCAGACGCCATATATCGGACACATCACAGCTTCCAGGGCAGACAGCACACACATTCAATCTCATGCCCTGGCCATAGCATAGGGCCTAGCTGTTGGAGGCTATGCCCCTGCACTGACTGTAGGCCCTACCCTGCTCCCTGGGTGGTGCTACGTGTGCAGGCTATAGCACCCAGTACCCCAGGGTACTCATCCATGTGGTTGAACAGATTCATATTGCTGGTCCACTAATCACTTATGTGGAAGACCTGCACGTGCTCACTAGCGTGTGTTGACATGGCATCTGTGAACTGGTGCAATACTCTGGATGCAGATGCCTGTGAGATACCAATGATATCCCCAGTTGTGCTGTGTGAGGTACCTGTGGCTAGTACACCTAGGCCAACACATCCCATGGTATCCACTGTGATGCGTTCCCCTTGGCCTGTTTGATGTGTTAGGCACAGGCCAACAAGCTGCTGTAGGAGGTCTCTGTCCACCCCATAGTGCTCCAAAATCCCCAGCCCATGTAGACCCTGGTAAGTCACCCCCGGTCTATAAAGTCTTATGTCACCCCAGTAAGGGTTGTTCGGCAGCATACACATCTGCACTGCCCCAGCCTCCTGCACATGTTGGTATATGTTGCCTGCAGCAGCCCCTGTCATTTGGTTGGACTGTGTCATGAAATGTCCCTGCAGGTATACACCGGTGGTGTAGAGTGTGGACAAAACATGTGTGTATGCTGCTTGCTCACATTAATGTACTGTTCATGTGCGGGCTGGCCATGTCATCAGCTGATTGTGCTGATCAACACCTGTTTGTGCAGCTTGTACACCCTGACTACCCCACCACTGCTGTCATCCCTCCCAACATCACCAGGCAGGTATAGACACACCCCTAGCTTAGATTTGCTAAGGCAGGAGCAGTCCCAAGGCACAGTTCTGCAATGTATGTACAGTATGCCTGACCCCCCCCTCCCATGCTGTCAACTATATGCGAGACCTGCACCTGGCTGACTACACACATACACTCCAGGGACCAGCAGCACACCCTGGTGATAAATGTGATACACCATAGTCAACCTCATCTGCATAGTGTAGTCTTCTAATGAATAGTTATATGACCCATACTGAACCTCCAACATATTAACCACTGCTCAGTGTCGCTCATATCCACACACAGCTGGCAACAGGTGCCTTACCATCACCATATTCGATGTCCCATGGTCTTCCCAGCAACAAAATAACGGGTGTCTACATGACTACAACCCATGGCCCTGCACACCACAGACGATGTGCATTAACACCACACCATGGCAGATATACATAGATTCGCAGGTTATCACGTACAGATCATCCGGCACAAATAGCCAATAGTGCTGATGTCCCCAGACATATGTTCACATCTATGTCCACCTCTACATCTACATATATCACATATATTATTTGTAGACATATATACATGGACATATATATATATGTATATATACATACACACATATACATGTACACACATATGTAGATATGGCATTTATATCACAACAGCGAACCACATGACAGCAATGCATTAGACAGGAATGGAAAGGAAACTACATGTGCCACCTGCATTATGTAGTGTTGTTAATATCAAGGCAAGTGTGTTATGCTGCATCACACGGGTCAGACCGTAGCAAGTATTAGAGTAGGGCTGCTGACAGTTACTCACCAGACCTATTGGCGACTGTATGTGTTGACAACCCAGTGTCTTGGCAGAACATGTGGGCTGTGGACACTAAATAGGTCAGCAACAAAACAAACTGGACACATCCTGCAGCTAGCCACCCACAGATGCCATCAGCCCTGGAACCAAGCATCTACCTCTCTAGTCTACCACACTACAGCATTATGCAGTAACAGAATGCGCTACCAAATTCCGGCATCACCGCACTCCCACAGGCATACTTCTAGGCGGATGACATAATCCGCAAAGGCTAAGACGCCGATAGGGAATGTATGTGGTGTGAGCCATCTAAAAGCATTACTGTTTCCATAGGGAGCTGGAAACACACACACACACACTCTTGGCAGGGCTGGGAGTCGAACATACACCTAACTACCTTATCACACTACAGCATTACGCAATTACAGAATGCGCTGCTGAGATTACTGAACACAGCACTCCCAGAGGCATACTTCTAGGTGGATGACATCATCCACAAAGGCAAAGACGCCAATAGGGAATGTATGTGGTGTGAGGCAACTAAAAGCATTACTGTGTCCCCAGGCAGCTGGAAACACACACACACACTTGGCAGGGCTGGGAGTCGAACATAAACCTAACTACCTTATCACAGTACAGCATTACGCAGTTACAGAATGCACTACCAAGATTACTAAACGCAGCACTCCCAGAGGCATACTTCTAGGTGGATGACATCATCCGCAAAGGCAAGGACGCCGCTAGGGACTGTATAGAGAGTGAGCAGTCTGAAAGCAAATTACTGTCTCAAGGTAGACGTAGACAAACACACGGCAGTGGTGTGATCGGGGCAACTAAATATCTACTGAGCACTACAACAACACTACATAGATACGGGACATGCCACAGACAGTATACCCTTCAAGACAGTCAACCAGTGTGTTCAATGGAGGCATCCATTGTGATGCTGAAAATGGACATCTGTTGCCTGGATGACCACCATCGCTATACAGGATGTCAATGGCCATGCCCATACACAGAGGCACATCACCAACACAAGGTGTCACTGGGCATGCCCACACGCTTAGTATCACACGTCCATTTGGAATGTACTGTGTGTCCATCTACACAATGGCATACTGGGCATGCTCACACACTTAGCAGTTGCAAAGGGCTGTCTTGCATGCACACGGATTCTAAACACGGAAGGGCGCAGTTTGGAATGTACTGTGTGTCCATCTACACCACGGCGTACTGGGCATGCTCACACACTTAGCAGTTGCAAAGGGCCATCTTGCATGCACGCGGATTCTAAACACGGAAAGGTGCAGTTTGGAATGTACTGTGTGTCCATCTACACAATGGTGTACTGGGCATGCTCACACACTTAGCAGTTGCAAAGGGCCATCTTGCATGCACACGGATTTTAAACATGGAAGTGCACAGTATGGTGTTACTGTCCCCACGTACATGAAGGCCACTCACATGTACTGACCAGTACGCACTCAGGAGCTATCACAGATGTCACAGGTGCAGATCACAGAGGTACACACCACAGTCTACAAAGTAGCCCTCAGACATCACCATGTCATTGGACCAGCAATACACAGCCATACATTACCACAACACCGTGTGACTCATGACCAGTGGACTGTACATAGGTCTACAGCAACTGTGCAGACTACACATGTACTGACAGGGTTCCATCATGTGTTATGCATTGCAATGATACCACTGTACATAACCAGGTCGGCTCAACACATACCAGGGGCCCTGAGTCTTACACAGCTGTGACAGATGACTGTCGCTGTACACGAAAGAACACACATGTTTGGATATGACATACATGTAATCACAGTGGATATGTGCATGGACCATACACACAACACATATGTACATAGCATAGCTTTTGCTGTCCTCCATGCAGACAAGTGGCTACAGCAATCACACGCACGCAAATGGAAGGTGGGTCCATGGCTATTGAATGCTAACAGTACATGAGGTAGCAATGTTGACCGAGGACACATTCCCTCTGTACTAGTTACCCATGACACCCATCATATCATACAACAGTCCATGTGTTATGTATGTCATCACACATGTCCACCAATTGCAATGCATACAAACATGGCTACATGACAGGCATGTAGGACCAACACACATGTACAATTTGTAGTGTGCATGCAGCTACCATGCATGTGCAGTAGCTGATGTATGTAACTCATCTGTGCCCAACTACAACATGCAGTTGCAATGCAGCCCCATCATTGACACCTGTATATGGTGACATACTGACAGTACGGTAGGATGTACATCAGGTATGGATGGATGTGTGTACATAAAGTGGTGATCCACCTGTGCAGATGGATGTTTGCCGGGGACGGCTCACAGGTGTGTCACATGCCATCCTACCATTACATGTGCAAACAGTATGCTATGTTACTGTTACTTGATGGTGAAAACATAAAACCTACACAACGGTCAGGTGTTACTGACTGTCAGTCATTTGACACCTGTAACACTTACATCCTCCCATGTGCATATAGCAGCACAATTGCCAGATGTAGCGTTGGTACACATAATGCAGCCAATACTGCTGCATGTCTGTCAGACGTATCATCATTTAGCAGGTGTATTATTCACAGTACTGCCTTGGGTGTTTGCTTGTGTGACCATATATGATCCCAATTGTTACACACCCCTGTACACTGTTGTAGAGATCTGTACATACTGCAGTGTGGAAAGCATGATGTAGGCAGGGGTGGTGTGTGTATCACACACACATATCAGCTATCCGTATGTGAATGACATTTGTGGTCTCCACAGTGTGTGTTTGTTAATGTATGTATGGCTGTCTGGTGCATGGAGTGAGGGTGTATGCTACCATACAGAACACACAGGATCCCTAACCCCTCATGGTGATGCAGTCTACTACCCTGTTGATGCCATTGGTCTCAGCCGTACTGGCTACCTGTACATGTTCTTTCTCTGTGTCACGTCATGTGGGTGCACAGTACTGTGAGGGTGATGACCACATAGGCAGGGGTCCTCACCTCAACACTATGGGGTGTGCATTACAGTGTTGTTGACCCTGTGAGTGTGGGCATGTTCCTGTAATGTGACAGGGTATTACTGCTACACATTGAGGCCTCATGCTATCAAGTGGCCTCTAACGTTACCCTGCACCATGTCAACATACCTGTGATGTGACCTGGTATGGATGTCACATCCCTAGCCACTGTAGCCCATTAAACTGCCCACATGCTTCTGGATCAGTATATGTGTGGACATCTGTGGTATGTTAGTCTTTCCAACAGTCAGGTTGAGGCTACGTATAGCATGCTGATATTGCCACACATGCCTGTGAGTACTCCACAGTTACACATGGGAGATTGCAAACACTGCTACCTGTAGGCACATGCAAGTAGACCATAAGGAGGGAACCAGGGCATCATTACCAACATGCTGTTACTGTTGTTACGGAGACACATACTGTGAACATATAACAATGTATGCTAAACCTGTACTACATAGTATGTTTGGTGCGTGTCAACCGTATACAACTAATATAATATACACTTCTCTCACTATTCTTACACAAGTAATGTAATATACACTTCTCTCCCTATTCTTATGCAACTAATGTAATATACACTTCTCTCACTATTCTGTTCACCCTGTGCATCAGACCATTTGAGCATGTCCCTGCACCGATGGTGTGGATGACAGGGATGAGGCACAGGCTTCATCATATGCACAGGGTGATAATGTTTGACAGGGGCATAGGCTGCACCAATGGATGACATCATGTGTATGGGTAAGGGCCGGTGATATGATTGGACATGTCTGTTCAATATGCATGTGGGTGTTGTGGTGCCCTACTGAGGTGTTTGCTGTGTGCGTGTACGTGTGCACACAGTTCTGCTTTTTGTGAGGCCTACACAGGGGTATTATTGACAGCTCCAGATTGTACAGACCAGGTTGTACAGCTCACTGTGTCCGGCCATGGCCACGTGACCTGTACCTGCCAGGGGTTGCACTGGCACTACCAGGTGGTGGTACAGATTGGCTACTGTCTGACGACATATGTCCACTGGAACTGTGTCCCCGCTGGGAACATCCAGGTCCACATCTACATGGCCTGCTGTGTCCTGGTGTGGACAGCACAGCATCAGCTGCACTGCTACTGCTACCGGCACTATGGGAGTGGACATGTGAGGTGACATGCTCACGTTGACCTGCACTAGGTGGTGTAGCTGGCCTACATCCACGTGGCCTATGCCTCACTCCTACCAGATGTTCCAGCACAGACAGCTCACGTCCGTGGATTGCCATGCCACAGTCAAGGATTCCAACCATGTCACCCAATCGCCTGTCCAGAACATCAGCAATCTGCTGTTGAGAATTTGCCAATGACTGGATGTTGTCATTTAGGGTATGGATAGCAGCCCTCTGCAGCCTCTGCCCTTCTCTGTTCTGCCATTCAGCATGTGCCTGTGCCGCCATTACAGTCTGGAACATGCGTCTGGTGATACCAGCTGCTGCACTTTGTCCTGCAGGTGCATGTCTGCCGCAGGTCCTCCTATGAGCAGCACCGGCCACATGCCTGTGTGGCACATCTGCAGTCATTACACTGACACCATGGTGTGGAGACACACCTTCTGTAGCCACCACACATTGCTGTTCCATGCTAACAGACGCTGACTGTCCTTCCTCTATGGCCACTGGTGATGCGGTATGTGTTGGCAGCAGAACTGTGTGAGGGGAAGAGGGAGACATAGCTGGGATGGCAACCATTGGCACAGATTTATCCCCTGACAACCCTGCCTGTAGCTCATGCATATGTTCATTACTGCTAGTATCTGTGGGGACACTAACATCAGATGGACTGCAGGAGGGTAACGCACCTACATCACCTGTGAATACAAAGAAAGACTCTAAATTACAATAGACACACACACTCACATAGGCGCACACACTCACACAGACACACACACTCACACAGACACACACACACACAGACACACACAGACTCACACAGACACACCATGCATGTGATTTGACAGACGGCATGCAGCATGCATGTGATACAGCAGACGGCATGCAGCTCAGACATTAATAGTGTTAGTTAGTATACACACAGACACACACAGACACACCATGCATGTGATTTGACAGACGGCATGTAGCATGCATGTGATACAGCAGGCGGCATGCAGCTCAGACATTAATAGTGTTAGTTAGCATACCTCCCTGGGGTGCACACTACAGCAAGCAGTGTCATATCAGTAGCCATGCAGTTCACACAATCATGGTAGTATGCATGCATCCCCGTGATACACCATGTGGACCAGAACAGGATAACAGTACACATGGATGATGTGACCTTGACATGTAATCTGCTGACGTGTGCATTAACATGCATACATGTCTGACACAATGGTGTCCTGACGCATGTACAGCGTCGTAATGGGAATCACATTGCGATGTTGTCTGTATGCCCTACAGATAGAATGCATGTTTAGGAAATGTGCATGAGCATGGAAGGGTAGTGTGAGCCATCTACATTGCTATACAGTGTGAAGTACAGACACTGTGCCATTGCATGGCATCATGAGGTTTATATATTGCTATACATGCATAATATGTACACATTGCATAGCCATAACTGCATGCATACCCATGACATAACTGTGGATTGTGACCAACGATGCTGAGGTGTATACACACCAAACCATGCTGTGTCATGTGACAGGTCACTGAAGGACCTACAGATGACACCCCTGCACAACTACTACAGAGTCTTAGCTGCCTGGCAACCATGTCCACACATAGCAGACTTGTCAATTCACCATGTCCCACATGACATTGATGTAGCACAAACACGAGGTGCACAGCTAATGGTGATGTCCCACAGCAGCAAGGGAAATTACAGTATCTGTGGCCTGATGTGGTGTCAATGTCTGTGGAAGCTGTGCAGGTGACTACTGTCATGCTATGATACAGTCGTGATGTTCAACACATCTTATATGGTAGACGTCAGTGACACCTCCACTAGCTGTGCACAGGCTTTTAAGATGTCCAGTGTACCACATCAACTGTATAATAAGTCAAATAAGGCTATAATTGGACCATGTGTGGACAATGTGCAACAGGGTGTATACACATCACATCTACTGTGTGGCTATGTGTCTCTGGCCATCCCCCATGGCCATGTGTGCACATGTGTTGGCCAAATGTGTGTGATGGCCATCTATCTCACATGTCTGTGTTGTCACATATGACATACACCCATAGATGTCAGATATGTCACCATCCACAGGGCTATGCAGACAACGGGTTGTATGTTTGGTATGTGGGGTATGGGTTATGGGATAGTGTGACAATATTGCTGCCAGAACACTACGTGTCTGGGACATGTCAGATGGCACATCACAATGTGTGCACCCATTGCAGGTGCATATAACACAATGGTGACTCCTGTGGGCTGCCCATATCACAGCTCACTGTGTGGTACTGTTTGCGTACCACACATGTTGTTCCAATGTATAGAACATATGTCCACACATGTAGCAATGACAAATACTGTAGTTTCATGTTGGTGTATCATTTCGTTTGTATATATTGCACATGGGTAGCCAGTGTGAATGATGGGTGATGCGACCTGTATATCGTGACTGGACCGAACATCAAGTGTGCAAGTGTTAACTGGCCACATGGTGAATATATCTATGCTTTAACATGCCTGATACTGATGACAGTCTAACCTGCAATGGACTGATGTCTGTGCAGCACACCATAGGTACCTGTATAGGGGTGACACAGCAGTTTGAACATTATCCATGACTGTATGACAACCACAGGGTGCACTGTGCATGTTAACACATTCACCTGTACAATAGCATATAGTATGCACAAGTGTGCATACACAGGGTAGCATACTGTAGTAAGCGGCATGTGTGTCATCATACCTTGCATATGATGTTACATTACATAATGTACAGTGACACATGCAACTAAATGGGATATAATAGTCATATGTGCAGTACTGACTTACCAGGCAACTCCAGGCTCATTGGTTGGGAGACACCCACCTCCACAATGGCAGCTAGTGTTTGTGGTGTCCCCAGACTGGCCAGTAGCTCCTCGGTGTGTGTGAGTGGGGGCTGGGTTGGTGGCCCACCACCTGTTCACCTTGTTCCCTGGCAATTGCAGTGGCATGCTGTTTTGCATGTCGTATCAAGTCCGTGCAGTGTCTGCGCACCTGCTGGTAGGTGCGGTTATGGCCACTCACATCATTCACCCTCCTGCGAAGATCCTGCCACAGGTCGCCACACTGCTGGGCATGCTGTGGCACATGGCTGAACAACACCTCATAGTTCTCATGGAGGTACGGGATAAGGACATCATCCTCCTGGTGGCTGTACTCTGGCAGGTGTGTACGAGGCATTATCTGTAAGACATAATGATGGTGACAGGTCACAGTATCAGAGATGTACAGAGATACTGCTGCACATACATTTCTAGTAAATCTAGTACATCTGCACAGTTATCTTTGCAGATCATCATGACACTGACACGACTGACATGTTTGTGTCACACACATGTAACACCCATTATGCATTGGATATCATCACCATATATGTGTGTCACCTCATTACATTGTTCATGCTCCATGTGAATGCTGTCTTGATGTGGGCATGTCTGTTTGCCTGCACTGGTGTTCTTACCTATCAGCACATGCCTGGATGTGTCCACGGTAATGCTGTTGACCTTGATGCTGTGTATATGTCACATATCAACACATACACTGCCTTAATGGACTTGAGCAGTGACAATGCACACATATGCTTGGAAACCTTTACATGCATGTGTTTTGCCATATACATCTACACGGCACTGTACAGCTGTTCAACATCCTGTCACGGATCGCCTGTGTTGCACATGTGATAGACATGGGATAATGGCTAGTCGGACGTCATTCGCAGGGATGGTTATCAACTATAGCATGTATGGGCAAGGTTTCCTATCTGTAATCGACAGCCATTTTGCCATCATGAGGTGCATCAGTGACACATTACTGATCCAGACAGTTGATACTATATCTACCATGCGGTCATCACACCATGTATGACAGAGATGACATGTGCAGCTTTGATGGACAGGGTTGCATGGTATGGCGGGAGTATGTCACATGTATGGCACAGGGATCTGTCCAGCATGTGACGATCCTAGTAGTAGGACGGTGGCTGTCCATGACATATGTCTTTCAGATCAGGATATGGACATGTAGCATGTCCAACATCATAGTGTAGCACATGTCTTTATGCAAGGTAGACAGCATGCTGCATAGTGGAGGTGAGGATTGTGAAGGCTGGTATCGCCCATCCATGCATGGCCAATACCCCTTAAAGGTGATATGTGATCCAGTATTGGTCACCTGAGTGCTGTGTATGCCTCTCCAATGATCTCCATGCTCATGGATGGCACCCTGTCATGACATGGGTACCTTGTATGACTACCTAAGGGGCCTGGAGACGTCACCAAATCAGGGAAGTGAACTGCACAGCACCATCCCTTACACAGTGTCCATAATGTTGGTGTTACTAGGTGGTAGTTAATGGGTACAGGGATATTCACCTAGCGGTGACAATGCTGATATCATCTGTCAGAATGTGCACATATGTCACACATCTCACCCACAAAGCCCATTCTGTTTGTTGTTCACAACACTGAGACAGCTATTGCTCATAGGTCATGGCCATTCACATCCTTACATACACAGATGCCTCACATTTGTCTGTGTGGTATGGGCTGCAATGAGGGTGGAGTACAACACATTAACCCTGTTTTACTGTAGCTGGCACTGGTGTGATATGCACATGTCACTCTGGCACCTTTTGTAGTGTTGATTCTGTCAACAGGCCACTGGTAGAACACTCCTGTGACATACAAAGGTATATGTAGTCAAACATCCGTACTGTCATGTACATCTGTACTGCTAACATCTACATTGATAATGGTTCATGGACTTGCATACCATCCTCAGCAGGGTAATAGTGCAGTGCCACCAATTATGACTGTCGTCACCACTTGTGGGTTGATATTATCCAACACCCTATCTGTATTGTATTTTCATACTCAGCACTTGTTCAGAACTTGTAAGCACTTCCTGAGCTACTGATTAATATAGCACCCATTCCACACCATTTCTCACAAGTACACTGTCTGAATTTACATTTCCAGCTTGCTTACAGTACAACAGCTGTTGTACACATGCAACTCACATATCTTGTGAGACATGGTTGTATATACAGGCATGTACAACTGTCATGTACCAGTGCTATTGCCTGTCTATATGATGAATATGTCGTACATTTGGCAATAGAGCAATTGTCTCATGTACACAGTCAATGCTTACCTCCCAACCTATGACACTACAGCCTGTGGGAGATGCACATATGCAGCCCTGCTGGGGGTAATGCTGTCACCAACCCTGACTGAACCTGACAATCATGTGGGGATGTGTAACATTCGCAACACACTCCACTCATCACATAGTCTCACAAGATCTCCACCACCACAGGCCACACATACAAGTACAACTTGTGCAGTACCTCTCCATACTCTGTGTAGGCACCAAAGGCAGCCCCCATCACCAAACACAACAACAATAACTTATAGCCCAAAGACTTATGTGTGCCCATCACATTCAACCAATATGGTGTTATAACATACACAGCACACCTGTTATAGGTGACTCTGTAGGTGGTCACACTGATGTTCCACTCAGCAGGCTACACAAGGCGATAGTCGCTTACATCTCGCTGTCAGGTAACTGGTTCTGCAACATAACCTATGCACCCATGCCACACCTCACCAGATAAAATTTGACTGTCATTCTCCATGTTAGTGTGACTGCCCTGAGATGCAACTTCACAGACTATGTGTGCAGGGACATGCAATAGCTCACCAGTCTTGTAGCCCTGAAGGTATGGGCCAAGCCCTGGGGAGCTTTATGCATTCATCTGGACCTGTAACCACTGTACAATGACTGACTGTGTCACTTTAACAGTTGCCTATGCTTCTGCTGTCATTCCACAGGCATCTGGTATCTGTCCGCTTTGACTGACATGGTCAACAAAACACGATGCTTTGGCACAGATGACCTGCACCTGTCAGCCCTGGGAGTACAGATAACATGTAAGGCTCTTGCTGCTTCTATACTGCCTGTCTTGCACAGTTTCCCATAACATTCACCACCAGAACGGGAACAGGCAAGCAAAACATGGGTTATGTGACGCAAAGCTTGACATCTTCATCTCTGACGCACGCAGGCAAGGCACTCCTTATAATGGACCACTTCAATATCTCGGCAGTGACTGGGACCTGCCTCTAGGATCTGCAGAGCACACCTGCAATAACAGGTTATACGCAGACCATACCTTTCAGTCATGTAACCTGGACCGGAACACCCACGGCTGAGGTGTTCCCATATTCCACTATATTGTACACACATCCTGGCTAGTTACTTAGCACAATGCATCAGAGGTGGTCCACGTGCAATTAACTGTGGCCAGAACTGCTATACACATTGTAACAAGCTACGGATTCAACAACATACCCCACGGTTACCAGACCTAATTTCTTGGTGTACTGGACAGTAGGACTCAGACAGGTGCTACTAATGTGAGACTGACACTACCCCACACTTAACTGGGATAACCACTCATGTACCGACACATTAGGCCAATGCTGTCTGGGATTCATAACCTCCACTCGGCTGGATCAACCCATACACACCACCTCCAAGACCAACAATATCTTTGACATGGACACTACCAACATGTGACTGGTGTTCCACACCTGGGGTTATCTCATCATTGGTGTATTCCGAACATATGCTAATCACCCTTGTTATCCACATCCTGGCACCTCACCCTTCACGGCATACAGAGTACAAGAGTACTACAACGCCTACTACAGACATCTTATGACAGCAGTAGTTAACATCATGACAGCCGTGCAGATGGACAATGCACATACAAATGCTGAAACGTACCCCAGTGCACTTCATTAGCACTTACACGACTGCATGGATCATGCTATTCCACACAGAGCCATGATGGTACCCACCAGATAACGGACGCCACTCTGGGGGTCCAGTTCCATGGACATAATTTACAACAACAGGTGGAGGCTATTGCAAAGTGGAGTACAATCCCATGGGTGGGGTAGCTCACTGGTCAGCCTCAGTAGGGCTACAGGATCCCTCATCACATACTCCGAAACTAGCTACGTAAACATTACTGCGACACATTCCAGGGTGTACCACAAGGCATTATGGAGGTATATCAGTAGTTAATGGCAATACCCACATCTGCTCTGACATACAACAGTTACTCAGGAACATTACAGAACCAGGTGATGTTGGCAACATGCTGACGGATGGGTTCAATGCTAACATTACACCCTCTCACTCCCTATGGGGCCACAATCCATGCAAGAACATTGCGGTGTCCCTGCGGTCACACCTACACAGTACTAACCTGCACTCTATATGGCCTGGAACACTGGCCCCATGTGACCGTCCAACATCCCAGGCTGTGATTTACACAAACCTCTGAACGACATGTCTCCCCACTTGGCCACCATATTCAGTAATAGCCTTGTATCTGACATTGTGGCCCCTGAATGACACACAGCAGCAGTTATCACACTCCACACAGGTGGTGCCACAATGCACGAGGGGGACTATTGCCCTATACACCTGACTGGACTGTTCTGCAAGGCTATGGGGCACATCATCATGGAAGTCATTCACAGAGACATTGGTGGGCTCCGGTCCTTTGATGCCACCCAGGTTGGACTTATTAGAGGCAGAGCATGGCTCCAACACCTGGTGGACTCCTTTGATACAGTTACCAGGGTAGATACATTGTCCTCTCATTGCCTTTCAGCACCGTTCTCCATTCTGGTATTGACAACATACAAATCCACCTGCACATCGACCCCTATGTCTCAGGATGTTATGCAAAGTGGCTCACGGACAGGACACACACAATGAGGGTAGCATACCATAGTACCTACTGTATTTCAGTTACACTTGGTGTACCACAGTCCTCATTCATAGGGCCCCTCATGTTTGGGATATGCTTCTCTGAGGTACAGGCTATCACAGAGGGACTTTCCCTGCCTAGCTTTACAGACAACTGCATACAAAGTGCCATGATTGATCCACCAGCTGATACTGACTCCCTCCATAAGGGTGTCACTGTGACGGATACCTGATATCAATATCATGGCCTCATGCTGCATGACAGAAGGTGCATGAACATCCCCTTTGCATTACACCATTCACCCACTGACTATCACATAGGTGGTAGTCCCCTACATACATGTCACATTGTACATGATCATAGTACACACGTATGTCACACCCACTCCTTTGATAACCATATTGCCACTGTGGCGTGGATATCCTTCTACGTGGCCACACTTATATGTACTGGGTTTGTAGCTGGAACATAGGCACCCATTGTACCTCTGAACTCCAGACGTATACACTTATTCAAGGGTACAACACCCCATTTAGGGTGTACCTTACACAACAGCTATGGCTTTACATACCACAACATTAACACGCCATGACGTTTATTGAGCTCCGACGGTTGACGTATGTGGCAGAATGACGGACACCATGTCTGTACACATTTGCATACTACATACTCAGGGGTGACCTCCGCTGAACAGACAGGGTCCATGTCCACAACGATATTCATGGATATACTCCACATAAGCGACATAAGCAAAAGCCACTGTCAGCAACATGCTCATGGATATGTGCGCACACGCAACGATGAGTGGGATGTGCTTGAGGGTTACATACCCAAACCAGACACTCACCATGCTTTGGAACATGATTCCTATGTACATCACGCAGGGACACTCAGTAGCACTGTTCATGTGATACCGCACTTGGTGGATGGGAGACACATGTACACAAGGGATCACTGCAGTGGCTGTATTGTGCAGAGGTGCAGGTAACACATGGCTCTGCTGTTCACAGACAGGACACTACCCTAGAGAGGTGCTGCTGGTGTGAACACTGTAGTTGAGTTTACACATAGACTTGCCAGACTACATAGTACCCCACTATGAACCTGTGAAGCTATTACATGTCCTTTGTGCATGGTTAATTAAGTAGCTCTTCCATTTAGATTAGCTATCATGCTATTACAGTGTCCTGTGAATACAAGCTATATATATCCTGTTATTGTGCTTTGTACATGCCAATAGACAATACCTTTGGTATGCATGATATGCCTGTTATGCTGTGTAGAATATCTGACATATCTACCTACAATACTGTACATTACACATACTTTACATAGTATCCCATAATGCAAAGCATACTTGCACAGCGGGACCACCTTAGACATGTCATTGTCGTTATATGCCCATACACATGCCTACTGTTACAGTATATTGACATATACTATCCCCTGCTATGGCACATACTTGTTGGAAATACCCTGCCACTGACGGCGGGTTGTATGGAATTGTTCTGTTTAAAGCCCTCATGTAGCATCCCTTGTGGTGTCTGTGATGTTTACCTTGTGGCCCACTGCAGGACACACAATTTCTACAAGTGTTACTATGCTCAGCAAAACATCAGTACATAATACTTTTTCCTACTTTATGCATTGCGGACACTTTTAATTAATACAACACAGGCTATACATACACTAACATAATTAATACAAAACAGGCTATACATACACTTACATACCGAGTGTTCTACATACCTTGTTATCGTTCTGGACTTTCATGACTATCTCTCTTACACTGTTTAAATAGTTCTATGGTATGAGCATACGGTTTGAATGTCTGGCAAGTCATCCTTATATACATCGATACCTGTAACATGTGGTTTCCTGCTCCAGTTGGTGTTCCTGAGTGACTTATTACTTGCACATCAGCTGTGCAGCTACTCCATTCACCAATTACACGGCAACAGTGGGGTATAATTGAATTCTCCACTTGGGCTTTGCTCATTTGCCCTACATTTGGGGAGACGGCCTGTATTGTTGTGAGTAATTGCAACTGCTATGTGTAGAGACACGGATAGTTTGGATTCATGTCCCCCATGGATTGTGTGTGATGGCTAGAGTATGTGGTTCTACATGTGAGTGCACCTGGCATCCCAACCGTCTGATAAGGGACTATTGCAAACAAAACCTGTAACATTGCCATTTGTTCCATTATACAATGGTTACGATTTCACATGGCGCCTTTAAATGTGTCTCTCACAAGTTATGTTAACGCTTCTGCAGATGTAATTGACTGACTGGATGTTTGCGCTGTAATTACAGTCTGTATTGCTATAGTTTCATGTATGGGGGATGTAGGTGGGTGTACATAGCATATACAGGTTTATGGTGTTTGCATTTCTACATATTCCATATATGTGTGTGGGCTCCTTCCCTAATTAAAGAGCTATCAGTTAGTAGACTTTTGTTACGGGCATATACATATAGTATGCAGGTGAGGTTGATACTTCCATACCTCCAGAATTACAGTGATATGTAAAGGAATGTTACTAAATGACAGCTGTCCCGTGTATTTCTGTCCCAGATATTTGCAGTCATTGCAGTTGTGTTGGTAACTGAACCTCTTTGGCATGGGTTGCCACATTTTCAAATGGCCATTGTGGGACACTTGTGGGACACACATCTGTGTTTACAGGACGACACATACCCACGGTCAGTACACAGTATAGCACATACTTTTATCCTCAATACATACTTATTGTTGTAGGACTTTGGCTACTTATCATATTGCATGTAACATTTATGTTTCTTACATACAGGCATAACTATTTAATGCAACTATTACATAATATATGGGACATAATAATGTCCTACAATCTGGGACAGTTGCCCTTTGTAATGTTTTATGTCAGGACACAACTGCCCAGGGAGGGGCTGTCCCTCCTAATGTGGGACAGGGGGTAACCATATGCCTACGGCTAGCTATAACCACACCTACCGTAATGATCTACCTCTGAGTTGGCACTAACAGACACATGATGCAGACACACACACACACATTACAGTCACACAGAAACTCACATGGCACCCTCAACACACACATACACAGACTACGGCAATCACAAACACAGTTGAACACAGTACCTACATGGACCGCAACACTGGCAGCAGTAACTAAATGTCCCTTCATATCGTGATAATATTACTCGCGGTTCTAGTGTTCTTGTGTTCTTTTGGTCTTTCAGCCTCGTGGGTACGCGTGTTGGTATGTGACACATTCCATAGTTGGCGGTATCCTATTTATTTGTACCTCCAAGGTTTTATGAATGTCGTTGACCTATCTATATATTTGCAGATATCGGTGAATCCGTATATATCAACATATATCTCTCTATCACCCTTTCTATCTTTATTATATATATGTATATATATATATATATATATATATATATATATATATATATATATATATATATATATATCTGACAGAGAAAGTGACAGGCAAAATACACCTTTCATTGTGTACTTGGTGTATACTGTTTCCTGGACTCCGCATGTTTGTGTCTGAACCTGTCACATTACACACCTGCCGTAGGTACATCTTGGCTACCATAGTGTTAGGTGATTGTATACATGATTGCGTGTTCTGCTCCTGGCAGTGGTTGTTTTACCCTACAGAGCAGGCGCTACTAGTACAGGGGTGAATAACGCTGGTTTCACCTGTTCTGGACATCATTGACCATGATCTGCACGATATTCAGAGAAGCTTAGCCCTGTTTCACGCATATCTGTATAGTCATATTTAAACCACGCTTACCAGCACTGGGCAATGCATATTCCTGCTAACATGTGCTAAACATGCTCTGATGACCTGCATCTGACAAGCATTATTCGTGCCTTCGGGATTACGTTACATCCCTTGCAGGACATGGGACCTGGAACATGCACGACGGTCCCTGCATTTACCACTTGGCCATCTGGGATTTGTACACGTGTTATGGCATTTTGTATGTGGAGTATACTACGGCTGTTACTCCATACTGCACTCACATGGGTAACTCATTTAGTTTACATATGGATGAGTCCAATTAATGGTATGTCCATGTGATGTTTACTGGATGTGCTCCAGCATTGGGTATGTATATCACAGTGAGCCACACATGATAATGTGCTACACCTTCAAACGACCATAGGTGGAGCATGTTGGGGTGACGAATACCTGTCGTGGGTACACCCCATGCCTTGACACAACATCCATGATTACATTATGTGGAGCCCCTCATTAACACAGCAGGGAATCCATGCAGAGTGTGTGGAGAACAGTGCTTACACACATGTGATCCCACGATTGCTTCTGCTCCACTGAGCGACAGTTGGTTACTCGATGTTGTGGCGACAGCAGACACTGTTTGCCTCGTTTGGTGTATGGCCTCTGACAGTTGGGTGTGTACCTACCAATGTACCTAGGAACCTATACACACAGCACCAACATATGCTGATAGGCGCATGTACTCTTTAGGTGTTGACATTCCTTGTTCCAATAGCTGTTGTGCGTACAATGTTTGAGGGCTGCCTATGTAGGATTCATACAGTACGCCACCTATACATTACAATTTACAAGTGGTCATGTGTGTGTGCCATCCATTTTACTGTGTGTGCAGGTGGAGAGGTGTGTCAGTCTGTAGGGGCCTACACTGTCTGAGTATGTGCTATACGTTCCCTCTTTGCCAAGGCGTAGGCATATTGGGCACACCTCCATCTGCCTACTGGGGCTGGCACAGGGTGTTCGTGGTCTAAATCCCTCTGTGCCTGTGATGGTCTTGGCAATTGCAGTGGGCTATGAGGGCCTTCACCATTTTGTCCCTAATGCAGCTGTTTCCGCAGGATCATATTATGTAGCATGGCACATACTATGAAGATGTGGGCACACGTGCCTGGAGAGTACTGCAAGGCTCCACCAGATGTGTCCAAGCAACGGAACCGTGATTTCAGCATCCCGAACACACGCTCTATGATGATTCTGGTTTGTGTGTGTGCCTCATTATGGTGTTCTTGCATGGGCGTGTGTGCATTTCTGATGGGAGTCATCATCCACGGCTCCAGTGCATAGCCAGCATTCCCCACAAAGTGGCCATGTGGGATGCCCCCCTGACAAATACCTGATACAGCTGTGAGGCATGCCAGATATGGGAGTCATGGTAGCTTCCAGGGCTGCCAGCACACACATCCATGATAATGCCCTGGGCATTGCACATGACCTGGCAGTTGATGGAGTGGAATCCCTTGCGGTTTATGTAGCATCTACCATGCTCACTGGGTGGTGACTTGATATGTATGTGCATGCAGTCTATTGCACCTAGTACCTCTGGGTAGTGTGCCACATGGTGGAAGTGACGCATATTGCTGGCCAACTCCTCCTGAGTTTGGGGGAAGTATATATGCTCATTAGCATGTGGTAACATGGCATCCAGGAATTGGTGTAGTACCCTGGATGCTGATGCCGGTGAGATCCCCATTATATCTCCAGTTGGCCTTTGAAAGGTACCTGTGGCTAGTATTCGCAAGCTTACACATACCTTCATGTCCACTGGGATGCGTTCCCCTCTGTTGTTTCTGGTTCTCAGGCGTGGCCGGCACAGCTCAACTATTTGCTGTAAGATGTCCCTGTCCACCCTATAACACTCTACTATCTCCAGATCATGTAGCCCCTGGTAGGTTACCCTTGGTCTGAACACTCTTCTCCTCCTCCGGGGCCTGCGGTGGTTGTCAGCATCATCCTCCACAACACCGTCAGTCTCTAACACATGGTGATGAATCACAGCTATGGCAGCTCCCAACATGTACATTCTAAAAGTTCCTCGTGTGTTTACACCTATGGTGCAGTGTTTGGGAATACACAGGTGTGTGTAGGGTGCTTTCACATTTTATACTATTGTGCGGTGAACACCGATGATGTCATAGAGTGTGTATGTACAATCATAGCTACAGGGTTTCTTATGTGTTTTACTACAGGAACTACTATTGTGGTGCCTTTGGTGTTGAATTACATTTGGCTGCCGTGGATTACCTCTTGCCCTTCCCTTTACATTTCTTCACATTTCACCTACCATTTTCTGTAATGCATCCAGCAGCCTGCTTTCATTTGTACTTTCCTAGACCTGGCTTATCTTACGTAATGTGTTCTATTGCCGGTCTACTGTAGGTTTACTTTTCTCTGCTATGACAGTTCTCCTTTCTTTGCAATCCGATGCCTCTCCTATCCTGTTTTGCAGGTTTCTACGAGCAGACTTGTCAGCTGCCGTCAATTGCCCGCTGTGAGTTAATAGGTGTTAATTGCTCAGTTGTACTCCAATTACCCTACTGCAGCATTTCCTTCTTTTCTTCCCCTGACCTTCCTGTTTGTGCTATGGTTCGCGGTGCATGCATCCGCTTACCGGGTTTTGGGCACATTTTCATCTCCATACACATACGCTTTCGGGCACCATATGTGCTCTCAGCTAAACGATCCTATACCTACCTCCCCACCCCTGTCCTGCAGCTTTGCTTAGCAACGGCCAGGCCAGATTTGCATTGCTCCAATGTGCTTACAGCTATGGTGGCACACCCCACTGCTGATGTCATGTATACCTCTGAGCCACTCCTTGGTGTTATAGCGCTGCGCCATATGGTACAACTTTAATCCGGCATGATGTTTGCGATTCAGTATTACCTGCCTCATTTGCATGGCATTGACTACTAATTCATAGTTACCGCACCAAACACTGTCACAGACCCTTAGCAACCCTTGCAGCTTGGTTGTGGTGTACCATGCATACCATTGCGCATTATGGTGAAATCCTGATATGTATTACATTGCGATTTTATGACATTTATATATATTTTCTTTGTGTTCCAGTTTGCGCACACATGCCCTGCAGTTGTACTTTGCGTTACTGTGGACATGACATTAAATGTTGTTTTTTAGGTGTTGTGCATCTTTTCTTATGCCATTGGCTGTGTATTTAGCCATTGTCATATGTTAACTTTGTAATACATGAGTCTGGTCCGCTTCCATAGCTCCGATGTTCTGTTTGGGAAAATGTAAACCGTGTTTTTTGGTTTACATTTCTGTGGGCTTACGCTATGCCTGCACCACTTCATGAATCACTATGTACCTTCATTTCCATGGTGTGGCACTGCGCATGGGGTGATTAGCATACCTAAGCCGAGGGCTGCACAGTTCTGGCATACGTAGGTAGTGCACGTGGAATTGGATCATACCTGAATCGCGCGACGACCATATTTGGCATTATACCACCTACGCTACGCCTGCGCCTGGCGCAAGATTCATGAATCCCTGGGATAGAGTGGATGGTGAGGTAGGTAAAATCACCCAAATCCAACATGATGGGATCATCATAACACCTACTGTATGTGGATTAACAGCGATAGGAACAGATAAAATGAAGCTGTTATGGGGTCCTGAATTTAAACAAGGTGCTCACATGACCTTAAATGCAAAAACAAACAAAGATAATAGGCAGTTAGGAAGCATAGTAAAAATTCTTATAGGACAGCCAAACATTATCAAGAAAGAGAAAATAGAAGAATTTGAAATAGTACAAGGAAATGAATGGAAATGGGTTAGATTTCCAGAACTTTGGTCAGTACTAGGAAAATTCAAAAAAGGTCTTTGACATAGAGTACAAACAACTGAGCCTGAAAAGGGAAAAATGTTGTTAACTTATTATCATAATTTCCTAGATCATCCAGGAAGAAAAAAGACTACAGCAACTTGTTAGTTCTAGGTTTAAATGGGAAGGAATGACAACAGACATACAGAATCATACAGATAAATGTGTCACATGTGCCATGCACAATGTAGGAAAATGTAATAAAAGAAAACAATATAGACTGCCACAAGTATTGGGACCTTGGAAAAGGGTAAAAATGGATTTTGTAGGATCTCTTCCAACAGCACCAGGAGGGTTTCATTTCTTACTGACTTTAATAAATGAATATAGTAAATGGGTGGAAGCTCATCCAACAAAAAAGGAAGATGCAAACTTAGTAGTTAAAATAATAAGTGAAAGGATCATTCCAACATGGGGAGTACCTCGAGAAATACATAGTGATCAAGGGACTGACTTTACTGGAAAAGTGACAAAACAAATGTATAAAACTTGGGAAATCAAGCAAAGGTTTTAAACTCCCTACCATCTCAAGATTTCTGAAAAAGTTGAAAGAGCTAACAGAACTCTAAAGAAAGGATTAAAAAATGATTTCTGAGTATGGAAATCATTGGGTAAAGCATTTGCCCAGCATTTTGATTAAAATGCAAAATTCTCCTCAAGGATGTGAGTTAACTCCACATAAATTAATGACGGGTTGACCTATGAATTTACAAGCAGGAAAAATCCCTTATGGGATACCATTAAAAGAAACAAAATTGTGGGACCAGCTACAAGACCAAATCAGTTGGGCAAAAGAGAGTCTGGAAAGCTGGATGAACCCATAATCCAGAACTGTGTAAGCAAAATGAGATTTGGGAATCAAGGGAGGTACAATTGGAACAAGGAGATCTTGCAATGATCTGCTAGTTTAGAAACACAAGCAAATGGGATTCAAAATGGATAGGACCCTACATTGTTACCAAAGTGGCATAAATTGCTGTAGACGTCCAGCCATATAAAAATCAGCCACCAAAAATGGTTGGATTCATAAAGATCATGTGAAAAGATTACAAATGAGGGGAGAAAACTGAATAAGTTATGAATGTAATAACTGATATAAAGGGACACAATATCAGATAAAACTAATAAGAACATGATTCTTTTCTCTTACAGGTAACTTCAAGAAGAAATATTAAATCATGAAAATCCTGATATTAATCATGATCCTGATGAATTTGTACTCCTCAATACAAGGAAAGGTGAACTTCAGTACCTTTACCAAATCATTGAAAATGTACTCAGAAACTTTGAACGCTAAACAATGCTGGATCTGTGCTGAGATACCACAAGATGCAAACTGTGGAATTCCATTATGACCTATTCCATTTACCCTTCTGGAATTGTTAAACCTCACAAACCAGGGCTGGGTTCCAAGAAATAACTCTATCCCAAAGACACACCCTTTATTGAGGCTTGTCCATACAAATGTGAATGCTGATGTTTGTTTACAAGGAGAAGGAATAAGTAATCACCCATTTATTGAGAACAGTTCTTGTAGCATTTTTTAATGCTAACTGAAATGCCAGTGAACAATGTTTTGAATGTTTTAGTAATGAAACTTGCTGGACATTTAAAAAAGCTAGACCTAAACACTGGGTTACAACATGGATGGTTCCAATTCGAGCAGGCATATATTACATATGTGGTAATAAAGCATATAAATGGCTTCCTGAGAAATGGAATGGATTGTGTTATTTGGGACATGTAATTCCATCCATTAGACATACTGTAACATTGCCTGATTCTAATATTAGAAATGTTAGATTAAAAATACATATTGATGTAGAAAAAAAAATGGATGTAGGAGATAATGTCTTTGCAGGAACAGCATTTTTTTCCATTCTATAGAACAGGGAAAGATATCTGGGAAATTAGAAAATTGGCAGGATTATTGGAGGAATTAAGCAATGCTACATTCGAGGCAATAGAAGAAGTTACTTTAGAAATGACTACCATGAGAACTATGGTCTTACAGAACCATATGGCATTAGATTTTGCTCTTGCTAGTAAAGGAGCTACTTGTGCATTAAAAGCAGAGGGATGTTATATTTATATTCCTGATAATGAACCGGAAATCAGGAGTCGTCTCAAAATAATTGTGGGAATTGCTCAAAAAGCACAAATAGAAAAGAAAAATGGTTCTCTTGGCTGAGTGGTTCTGTCAGTGGCAGGGGAAGAAAAATAATGCAGCTTATACTGGTCATAGTTGGCATTTTAGGATGTGCAAGTCTAATAATTGTTGTCATCAAGTGTGGAATTGAATGTGTAAGATGACAAGCAGTACAGGTTTTGACAGTGGATCAAGTGCATCAGGTCCAAGACGTTGTATGATTTCTGAAGTACTCCTAATCAATGAAGCTTGGTAATATTCACTGAATAAAATCAACAAACATGAGTTTTCATGTCTGTTCAGGGGGAACTGTTATAGAAATCTTGAGACACCAGCATTTTTGAAAATAGCTACATGACTAAATTAGGACACAATGTATGTCTAAATAGGCAGGACTGCATCTGGCAAACCAGCATATAAAGTGCTGGACTCACTTGTAATCTTTGTCAGATACATGAGAAATAAACTGTACTGACCCAACTGAGATGCCTTGCTTTGCTGGTCTTTTATCTTTCTTGTTCTTCTAACTGCCTGTCCTTTTTTTAACTCATAGGTGCAGTGCTTGTGCTCATATTAAAAGTATCTATGAGCACAAGCACTGTACCCATGAGGAAAAAAAAGGACAGGCAGTTAGAAGAACAAGAAAGATAAATGATCAGCAAAGCAAAACATCTCAGATGTGTCGGTACAGTTTATTTCTCATGCATCTGACAGATTACAAGTGAGTGCAGCACTTTATATGCTGGCTTGACAGATGCAGTCCTGCCTCTTTAGACATACATTGTGTCCTAATTTAGTTATGTAGCTATTTTCAAAAATTCTGGTGTCTGAAGATTTCTATAACAAACTGCAATATTTAAATCTATCCCTCTTTTAAGGACCTTTGTTACGCCATTATTTTAGGATTTGCTCAGATTTCTTGCTGAAAGAAGTTGAGAGATATGCCTCTAAAGTGAGTGAATGGCAGATATTAGACAGATTCAGCCTTGCCAACAATGAGTTCCTGCACTCATTGCCCAGGAACAGTAGCTGTTGCATAGAAGGGAAGCCAACCAACTTTTACGCACCCAGGTGAGGAATGCAGTGATCTATGATACAAATTCTGTCAGCGGGAGGAAATGTGCAACCCAGCAATCTCAGTGATATGATATGGCAGACCTCAAAGAAAGTAGACATAGTAGCAGCTGACAAGACTGCTGGCAAAACTGCAGCTAGAGGGGGGCACCTCCCTTTGTAAGCCTGGATGAGAAGACATTCCTAACATTTCTACATGAAATTGATGAAGACATGGGTATAATACCAGGTGGAGTGGACACAGTCTACAACTTGAAGAAAATAGACCTAGCAAAACTAGATGCCTGTTACAATAAGATTTCCAGATTTGCAAATAACTCTCCATATAGATCCCATCACTGCAATGCTATATGCCACTGGCAGCTAAACTGGATAGAGTTACCCAACTTCCTAACATGCACTCAACTTACAATGGCCCATAGCATATTATACCAACCCAAGTGTCCAGCACTCTACAGCCTACTTCACCCTCAGTGTAATAAAAGACACCTTAGATCTTCTGACAAATTTCTACTATAAGTAATAAAAGCTGATAACAGTTCTGGAGATTCTCTCTACTCAAATTAGATCTCCAGAACTTGGAATTCAAATCCCTATCACATTCTAACAAATCTCAATTCCTCACAGTTCAAAATATTTCTTAAGTCCCACTTAGCTAAATCCTGGTTTTGCTCTTGTTTACCACCTGGCTGATCATCATCCCTCCTGCACTGAAAACTTCACACTTATTCTTGTACTATCTCCTGAGCAGATTCTTATAACCTCTACCTGACATAATCCTATCTTATCTTACCTACTATTCCCTTCATAGCTCTATGCTATATTCCCTCTCTGGACTCTTTACATACTCCATCTACTATTATCCTAATTTTCCTCCTTGGATCCATGCAATAAATAATCATCTTTCTTCCCTCTCTGCTGAAAATGGACATCTGCCCAGTCAGACTATTCTGGTAAACAAATGTCAAATAAATAAATAAAATAAATATAATAAAGAGGTCAGTCACACTTTGCATGTCTCACAGTGAGACCAGATAGGTTGATAACCATAAGACATATGCTATAAAGGAACTCTGCAAGATTGAGCAGTATGTTCCCTTTATGTACAGCTGGCCTTCAGATGTAGGCATGCAGCAGCACAAGTATGTGATGCTGTTTGCCTGAGCCACCTGTCATTTGCTTACATGCCACAGGGCATCACATGTAGTATGGGTAGTCACCACTCTGTTATCTCCGTTGGTGGGTATTAGCAGGACAGACCACCGAAACAGTGACAGGTGTAAAGACTGGGTCAAGAAAATAGGTTGAAGTCAGCAATTGCATACATGGCTGTCAACAGTCTGGATTTTCATAGAATGTCCAGATTTTTACCTCTTGTTTTTGGTCTGTTCCTCATAAAATTTGTAGTTTTCTAGCAAATCACTGAGGATTTAAGTCACTAAATAATGACATGCATATGAGTTTCATACTTCATATCCTTAATGAAATACATGCTAACACAAATCCTGCTATTCTAGCAACTTTCTAAGTATATAAAAGCAATATTTAAAACCTGTCAATAATTTGGAGGTTTTGTTGTCCCATTATTTTTGCCTTTGTCCAGATTTCCTGCACTTAGAGGTTGAGAGGCACAAAAATGGAGTCAGTCACAGTCCCAGAATGCATTGACATTGTCTAACTTTCTGGATGACAGCGTGGCCTTATGAATACCTGTTCTACAGGATCCACAATATGAGGGTCTGTCAGCCCTCTCAAGAGAGCACTGCCCCCTCTCCACTCATTACATCAGACATGTAATACAAACTCTGTGACAGCCTGGCAGGGTTTCCTGAAGCCATTCTGTGTTACAGCCAGCCTAAGATATGCAGGATGCTCTTGACATCAGTCAATAGGTATTCAGTGCTATAATCCAGGTGCTGTATGTTTCCAAACAAGCTGCCTTGGAGATGATTGGTAAGGTGCACAAATTCTGTGGGGATGTGACCCAGTAATGTCAATGACTCTTGGAGACAATAGAGTCTTTAAATAATGCCATACTTGAGTTCAAGAGGGCTACACTGGACTAAGACATCTTCATTGCCATGATTGCCGGGGATCACTTCTGTGGCTCTGCTCGACAGTGGCACAGGAAAATAATTTTCTTGGGTGGCGAAAGCCAGGGTACCTTTTGGTTAGGCTTATATAGGCCCTAGGACCAATAGCCTAGTACCTCCCTATGAACCTATATGTGGCCACTGTGACCACGGCATGTGCACCATTTGTGCTATATGCATGCATGTTGCCTATGGCTGGTAGACACATCCATACCAAGAGTGCATACACAGGGAGACTATCAGAGGAAACACAGTCTGCATTAATGGCAATGAAGATGTCTTAGTCCTCAAGCCCATGTTGGCCCAGATGAAAAGATATCTGAGATAAAGAAGCCTCATTAGTAGTCAACCTTCTGACCATGTTCCACCAGTACAATCATGCCACTGTTCAAAAGGGTCTCTAGTCCTGGATATCACAGTGGCCAAAGCACATGGACACATAATAATTTCCATCCAGTTCAGAGAGGCAATCATATATGACACTGATATCACCCTACTCATGATTGCATTTCCAATCCACTGACCACTAACCCCCCCACTCCAACATTGTGTACACAACCATGTATCCTAGTGTCACTGGGCACATGTGCAAATGATGATATCTAGAACCACACCACCCTCTCTTCTCTGTGGTATATGTGAAGATGTTTGATGCACATTGTGACTGAACTTAACACTTCCCCCAGCAAAGCCTTTGTGTAACACTTGCATGCATCATTTTTTTTTTCTGTATGGCACTGTACTGCCAGTCTGTATTTGTTAGAACACATAGATGTGAAATATTTGCTGCTGGCTTTCCACTGCTGCTATATCCTGTCTTCAGTGTTGTCTGGTTGGGTGATACAGCTGCTGGTTGATGTCAGTCAGTATTAGTGTTGCCACAGCTGATTACAGTGAAAGCTGTGACAGGTCCTGCTGTTGCTGATGAGGTGCTCCAGAGACTGCTGGATGGACTGCCTGCTTTCTTAAAATTAGATGATATAGAAAATGCTAGGAACATTTTCCAGAATGAGTCAGAGGCCTACTACAGTGCCCCGCAAATGTGTCTAAACAGCAGAACCTGGCTCTAAGCAGATTTAACATCTGTTCCACTATATTCCTGGTTTGTGCATGGCAGCTATTATATCGGTGGTCAGCCATGCTTTGTGGGTTCTATACAGGCATCATCATCCAGGCTTCATGTGGTATCCTGCATCACCTGCAAAACAGTAGTGACATGCACTGAGGGTGTGAGATACAAGTACTGTCTATGGCTGTAGATGGGTGTACCGACGTATCTGTACCTGGGTCCCCTTTAGATGGTCGAACTCTTAAAAGCTTGACTTTCATATGGCCAAGACCATATGATCGAACATTTAAAAGTTTGAACGGTCTGAATGCGGATGTCCATAGACCGCGGAATGGGAAGATTTCCCTTTACCTCAATGTAGTGCGATTGCGGAGTTGGTATATTTAAATAGCAGGGAGTGGGGGGTGCAGTGGGGCTTGCCCCCCTGCTAGCACTGGTTAGTTTGTTTTTGTTTATTTTTTTTTCACATTTTTGAACATTCAAATGTTCGATCATATAGTCTTGGCCATATGAAAGTCGAACATTTGGATGTTCGATTATGTGAAGTAGACCCCTGTACCTACATGCTAGCTGGCCCTATGACATGTACCTGTGCATGAGATAGATATACATACTATCTATGGCTGAAGATGGGTGTGCTGACATGTCTGTACCTACATGCTGGTTGGCCCTATGACGTGTACCTGTGCATGATGCAGTACTATAGATAACTTTCATGGCATATGTTGTAGGGAAGGTCACTGCCAGCATGCTGTGTAGGCACATTTCTTGTGAGCCCCTGTTACTTGTATACTTTTTGGAGGAATTGTAGACATTCCTGTTGACATATGCTATCCATGGAGGCTGGATGGAGCATTTTTTTGCCACACGTGGAGATGGAGAATGTTATAGAAGCCATACATATTGGTGGTTCTCTGCTGTGTTGGGAAAACAAATGTGCACATCCACATGTGTCAGCAGTTTATTATGCAACTGAGCATACTACAAGTCACAGCCTATGAAATACTCATTCTGGCCCCTGTTTGCCTCTTGAAGGTCCCTGTAGCTAGAATGGTAACAGCTATACATAGCTTGGTATCCACTGCTATTAGAAGGTCATGCTTTCCTTCCAGATCCAGTCTGTGGGCCATACAGTTCAACCAACCCCCATGTAATCCCTTGGTCCACACTAAGATGGTCTGGGAGCTGCCAGGATATCACTGGATGGGATGTTAGGCTGTTTCTATACTGCTTTTGATATCACCACCTCCTCACATGTCATCCGCCCAGGTGCCTAGTAGCAGCACTTGCATATAACAACTGCTGCTGTGCTAAGGATGCAGCCAGAATTATTAACATGTGTAAGTCTAGAAGTGTTGGCTTGATTTTTTACCTTTATACTTAGGTGCAACTAATTGCACCTGGCAGGTATGATGGTATCCTACTTCCAGTTCTCTTTATTTAGTTCTCTTTGTACTCTCAATCTGCTGCACTTCTTAATTTGCATGTCATTATATGTTCATTTGCATGTCCTCTTTCCACACTATTTCAGTCATCGCTCTGCAGTGCTTCCAAGCTTTATGAATAGCTATGTATTTGTGCTTTCTCACTGTTGGCACAATTACATGCTGCATACTAAGTAACCTGACTGTGAATATTGGCCTAAACCTCTTGAACAAATAAAAAAAAATCTATCCTTGGAGAAAACATTTGTGACAGCAGTGAGTACAGGTACACATGTGGCTGCAATAAATATCTCAAGAGTTGTCATTAATATAATACTATCAATCATAAAAGCTTGGAAACTTCTAACTACTGCATTTATGCAGGAACAGCCACATTATCAAGGAAAAGTCATATTCTTGGAACATAATTTTCTGTATGACAGAAATGTTTTGAATACTTTGATCAACATTCTAAACATTTACACTTTGTGAATGAGGAAGATTTGACATTGCCCCAGTTTAGTGGAAACAGGTTTACATAAGGTTGGTAAATGGGATTTCTGGTCATCTTAGGTTCAGCAAATCTGAGCAGTCACTATTAGAGCTTCGTATGATTCTTCATTGATTCTTCATTGGAATGGGTGATATTTGTGTTTATAGTTTCCATTCAATTCTTATCTATGTGTAGTAGCGACCTGAGAATTAATCAATGACTGAGCTAAGCATTTTACATTGTTGCCAATGGAGTCCCTATTTATTAAGCTAAAGGCCATTATCAATTAGCTTAGCTTCTGTTGTCATTGTAAGGGGGTAATATATATATATATATATATATATATATATATATATATATATATATATATATATATATATATATATATTTATACACACACATACATACCTTTATCTATGTTAGCCTTGACAGAGATGTTAATCAGTCTTAACTGCTTTGCAATGTATGGCTTGCATCTATGCCCCAAGGCTTTCATACATTGGCTAAATCCTTGTATACCCCATGCTACTTTTTTTTGGCAATGTCAGTCTACTAAAGATTCCAACATAACAGTGCCCAGATAACCTAACATTATTTCTGTTTAACACTAGGGTCTAAACAAAAAAATAAAACTCCACTCCCTACAAGCACCCCTTACACTGGAAAACATTAATATATGCACTGAATGCATGATAAGAGACCTTGGGACCCAGGTGGACAGTAGTCTCTCCTTTGATAGTCACATTGCCACAGTAGTCAGGAAGTCCTTCTATGTGGCACACCTCATCATAAAAGGGTTCTCATCCAGGAAAAAGAGGTCATTGTTCCCCTCTACTCGTCACTCATTAGACCCATTAGAGAGTACAATGCCCCTTTTGGAATGTGCCTCACAAGACATCTGCAGCTGTTGGAAAGGCCACAGAAGTACCTCACAAAGAGGATTACTGGCCTCAAACAAATGCCCTACACTGACCGCATCAAAAAACTCCAGCTTTACTCTATAGCATATCGCCCACTCTGAGATGATCTCTGCCTAACATATAAAGCTATGTCAAACCCAGAGCTGTTGGACATGCTACACCTAAAGAAATCCCAATCCCTCCGAGCTACATGCTCGAGGGACCTAAATCTTGTCACCACAATAAACAGGACATGCTGGAGGGATAGATTCCTGTCCCAGAGACTTCCTATACTCTGGAACAAGCTACCCAACTATGTCAAGCAAAGTTCTTCATTAGCACTCTTCAAGAAAAATCTTGATGAGTGAATGGGAAATAGCAAATACACCCCGGGGATCACTTCTGTGTCTCTGCTGGACAGTGGCATAGGAAAATAACTTTTTTGGATGGCGTAAGCTATGAAACCTTGCTGGCTAGGCTTACATAGGCCCTTGGGCCGATAGCCTAGTACCTACCTATGAACCTAAGAACCTATAAGTGAGACCTACTTTAAGGCCAATGAAAGCACTCCCTTAGTGCAGGGTTTCATTTGAGTACCACGCTTTCAGGCCAACCACATTCGATGAAGGCACTAAACATGGCAGTGTTTGCATATTCTTAAAAAATTTCACCTGAAGACTCATATAAGATAATAACCTGGATCTCCACCACATCCAGTTTGTTATTTACAAAACTCCTTATCATATCACAGCTAACTAAAGGACCCAGTCTATGTCCATTTTAGCTTATAGTGCCTAGCTAACATATATGGAGTTCCTATTCATTAAGCTAACTACCATTCTCTTAGGAGACTTCAAATACCCCATCATTATCCAAGAGATTTATACATCCTCAAACATATATGACCAAACATTTCTGGCCTTTATCAATGCAAACTTTCTATAATAGTTAGTCCAAACCCCATTCAGGGGGGATACAATCTTGTACTTGGACCTTACTGATATGAGGCAGCTTTGCTCCCCACCAATTACAACTTCCTTCCTGGTCAAATTGGACCATGAATCAGTCACATTACCCTTATGACTGATGCCACAGTAATCTTCCAATATGTCAATATTCAGAAATTATGCCAAGGTTAATCTACTAAAGGTGAATAATGACCTGGCTAAACTCAAAAGTCCTTCCATACTGATGATCTCACTGCTTTTGCAGAAACCTTTACTGTCAAATTCTATGCATATGTAAATAGTTGCATAGATGCATCTGTCCCACTCAGAAGTAAATACAAAGCCAAATTTAAAATCAAACCCTTGTGATAGAACCCTAATATAAACAGGCTCTACAATAAAAGAAAAAAAAATGATTACATGCAAAAATAAATTTAACTCTCAAGATGCCAATATTGCTGTTGCTAAAGTTAGCAACAATCTTTAGGCAATAATCAAATCAACCAAAGCCAAGTATAAGATAAGAAATAGCCACGCATGTGAAGGATAACCACAAAACTTCATTAACTGTGTTAAACATTTCAGAAACAATTCCCACCACATTGCAGAGCTAATAGTAAAGAAGATCAATAGTCTTACAAAGAGACAAATTTAGTTGAAACTTCACCCCCTCTACCCTCATGCATTCCCAGATCACATACCTGCACCTAAAATGTCCCTCAAATCTCCCAAGAACAAGGTGCCAAGCTTCTATCCAAAGCCAATAACATTACTTCTATGGGTTCAAATAACATACAGGGCTGTGTACTGACCAGCCTGAAACATGACTTGTTAGACCCCTGTAGAGGTTATTCAATATCAGCCCTAATCACCCCCTTTGTCAAATGTGAAGTGTCAATAGACCTGGGTAATTATCGATCAGTAACCAGCTTCATCTGTAAGGATAGGGAAAGGATTATTATAGAATTAATAAATGGGGAAATAGATAACCTAAAAACTTGCAACTTGAGTCAGTTCCTATTTGTCAAGGGCAGATCCTGCCTACTTAACTAGACTGACTTCTTCTAGAAGGTAACTGCAGCAATGAATGATGGTAAATCAGTACACACCACATACAAAGAGCTTGCAGAGGTATTCAAAACCATTCCACACTGAGGTATCATAGGTAAACTCTCCATCCAAATGCAAATCCTATGTAACTCATTGGATAGCAAATTGTTTCACAAATAGAACACAAGAAATTATGATGAGTGACACAACTACTTCCAAAAGACATGTCACTAGTGGTGTACCCCAGAGTCCAGTCCTTGGGCCATTGCTCTTTGGCATTTGCTTCCAGGGAGTCAATGCAAATGTTAAGGGTTTATGGGTGACCATGTTTGCAGATGACTGTAAACTTGGTGCCATCATAAACTCCCAGAGGACACCAAAATCAAAAACAAATAGCTGGTGTCAAAACCATCAACTAAAACTAAATGCCAAGAAATTTATAACCAAACCCTTCCAGCAAGGATGACTTCCCTTATAATTATCACATTGACAACACACCCCTGAAAGCTAACCCCATAGACAGGAATCTGGGAACCTATGTCAACTATTAACTGTCCTTTGAGCACACATATCCACTAGTGTAAAAAAGTCCTTTTTTAGCTCACAACTTTTATATAATGGTATGGCATCCAGGTTCAAAGATGTAATGATTCCACTGTACTCGATTCTCAACAGGCTGATCATTGACTATAATGCCTAATTCAGCATGTACCTGTCTCTAAAAGCTTGACACAACTGCAGCAAACACGATGCTTTCTCACTAAAAAAAATCAAGGGCCTAAATAACAAAAAATATGCAGACCATCTCAAAGACTTGTCCCTCTTCTTGGTATCATAAAGGGTACTCAGAGGCAGCCTCATAGGTGCAAGGTACAGGGCTTGATTCTTACTTTTAAGGGGGTGGTGTAATGGTTAAAGTGTTTTCCTCACAGATACAAGGTACAGGGTTTGGTTCTTACATTTGAAAGGGAGATTAGCTAGTCTTAAATGGCTACCAAAAGCAGCTAGCACCTGCCTCTGCCTCAAGTATTAAGCCTCAACAAACTCTGTGCTGTCAGACCTGTTTCACACTTGCAAGTCCAACAGTAGCAAGAATACCTGCTCAAAGGATCTCGGTCTCCTTTGCAACAAAAGTAGAACATGCTGGACATATTGGAGGGATACGTATATATCAAAAAGAATATCTCTGCTGTGAAACCATCTTCCATCATTTTTTTGACATCTAGATAGCTTTGTTGTACTTATCAACAGATTTTGGACAAATCAGAAATATACAGGAAAGTCAACAGAATATTTAGAGAGACTAGATAATACTTTTCATAAGTTTATTTGCTCACTTTTGTTTGCTTGTGCTAAGTCATTTATTCCTAATGTCAATAAAAAAAGAGAAAAAACTCACATAAACTAAACAGTATTACTGATTGCATAATCTCTGAAATGGTATTAAATGAAAAGCTACCACCTTAAAGAAAAATCTAACAAGTGATACTCGGCAATAGCAAAAATCATGCAGATGATATAGGACTGATTGAAGTTTGCAGAACATGTCTGAGGAATTATTTATTGTGCCAAGCTGATACGTAAATTTGTGAATCACATAACATAGCTCCATACTCTAAAGTACTCATGATATTTGTTATTTACAACATTTATTTATATTACAAGTTCTGTTCCATGATGCCATATAATAAGTTTAAATTACAGGTATTTTGATATAATGCTAAGTCAGCACTGGTTCATTAGTATAGTTAAAAAGAGTGTCAATACCAAAATGAAATTGTTTAAAATAATAGAAGATGATCAAATATAGTGAACAGATGTCACTATTCCTCCTTGTTTGCAAACAAATAACAGCAGATGACTCTTGGATAAGATCATTTATGTTTGATCAGAAAAGTCCTAAATGAGTTTAAAATGAAGAGGTGATGTTTCTGAGATAGCCCTCCACTTCTCCATTCCCCTTCACCACATTTTAAAATAAAGCCAGTCAATACTCATACTCTCTATTGTTATGTCATGCATTCTATTTTTAAAACAGGAGTTTGTTGATACATTCAAATACATTACATTTTGAAAATGTTACTGGAGGCATATCATTATGCAGAAGCCTATATTAAACAGCTAAAAGTAATTAAACAAAGTTGCCCTTTAGGAACAATGAAAACACCATGCCTGTGGACTCTTAACATTTAGGCAAAACTAATAAGAGATCATATTACGTTTAATTAACAAAGAAATATCTAACTGAAGATACATTTACAATACATTAATAACTGCTGACAGTAAAGGACATTTTGATTTTTCATGTATGCCTAATTACTTTATGTTTACATAACTGCAGGCGTTTGTTGTTAATACTTAGTGGAATGAATAGTTGTGCTATTCTGATTTTAAAGAAAACATTTTATTCACATAAGGGGGTGTAATGAAAATGATTTGGTGGAGTTAATACAAGAAAATATTTTGTCTATGATTCTAACAAACTACTGTATGGTCTACAGATGTCCTGTGAATTCACATTAAGCAGCTAAATAATTGATGTGAATTTCATTATAGGATTGAAAGAATCCATTTATGCTAATGTTTTAAATAAAATCCTGGTTATTGTTATTTACTAGGATTTTAATTAAGCTAATCTGCATGTAATCCAAATATCTGTTAAAACTGAACATAGTGAATAAAATATGTGTCTTGATATTAGAGTAGATTTTAGACCTGCAACAATAGTTTAAGAAAATGTATGTAAATGTGCACAGTTAGCAATTAATAAACTTTCTGCAAAAATAGTAAAATAAACAATGTATGCAATATGTTGCAATTTTTATTATTTTTTTTATTTTGTTAAATTTTTCATACCTTGTTTATATTAAATGGAAAGGGATGTTATTATAACAGACCAAAAAAGACATTCTTTAGAAAGGATTGCATGCTTCCTTTATTAAGTTTATGCGTGGAAGGTGGTCCATCTTACGTTTGGTAGTTCTTGGTTAAAACAATGAAAACACTGTACAAGCTTTCCTAAATAAAAGTATTTCACTGCATAATGAAGCACTTTTGTCTGTGAAACTTTGTACATTTTTTTATTCATTTAAGTTCCATATTGCAATCATACAAAATAAATGTTGAATTGCTTATTAATTATTTTAATAGGTCATTCAGTATTTTTTACCAGTAAAGCAGATTTATGATATCACCAGTAAGTAAATGCCTACTACCAATTTATCTGCATATATGCATTAAATGTCACATGACTTCACCGACCAATGAAACATACTAGTACATGTGCATTACTTAAAACCATCTGGCACAACATAATGGTTCTGCAGGCAAATTATCTCTCATGTCAAGGTATGTAGTTAGGGCTGTCACCTAACACTTTCCTCAGATACCCTGGTGAAAAAGAGAAATAAACATTTCAGTTAGATTAAAACCTGACTTTTTATAAGATTAGACAAACACTACAAGAACCTAATTTAGATATAGCAGGCATGAAAACATTATATAAGTATATTATATATTACAAATTTGAGGTGAATTTGGCCTCCCAGGCCAAGGACAACTACAAGGCATACTTTAGCTATGTCTGCAACCTCAAAGACAATACACATATGTGTGCAGAGCTCATTGTAAATGGAACCACCTGTACTGATGCAGAAGATATAACAAACCTACTGGTAATTAAATTCAGCTCCAACTTTACCCCTCCCCCTGTCAACCTTCCCTCAGGAAATGCCATCAAATATAACTCCCTTTGCTATAACTAGGGAACAGGTCTTTAATGCTCTCTGTATGGCCAAGAACACTGCATCAATGGGCCCAGACAATATCTCAGGATGCCTTCTAAATAGCATGAAACATGACCTATCAGGGCCTCTGGAATT
The DNA here is from genome assembly GCF_019279795.1 of Protopterus annectens. Classification (NCBI taxonomy): domain Eukaryota; kingdom Metazoa; phylum Chordata; order Ceratodontiformes; family Protopteridae; genus Protopterus; species Protopterus annectens. Next base: position 335,155,898 of record NC_056731.1, on the reverse strand, counting down.
GCTATTTAACTGCAGCCTCCAAACAGGCTGTGTGCCTCACAAATGGAGAACAGCAGCAGTCATCCCTCTGCACAAAGGCGGGCTATCTACAGACTCAGGAAACTACAGACCCATAAGTCTCACTAGTCTTATATGTAAAGCCATGGAAAGAATTATCATGGAAATGATCAATAATGATACAGTAAACCACCAGACACTGGACCCAACCCAGTTTGGTTTTGTCAAGGGAAGATCATGCCTACTCAAACTGGTGGACTTCTTTGAGAAGGTCACCAAAGCAATGGATGAGGGCAAAATGGCTCACATTGCCTACCTTGACCTGGACAAGGCACTTGACACAATACCTCACTCTGGCATTGTTCACAACTCAAGAGGTTAGGTACCAACTTGTACGTCACCTGGTAGATAACCAACTGGCTCACAAACAGGACCCAGGAAGTAAGAATTGGAGGGTCCACCTCTACAAAGAGCCCAGTCACAAGTGGAGTCCCTCAGGGGTCAGTCCTTGAAATGTCCCCTTTTGGCATTTACTTCTCTGAAATCAAGGCCAATGTCAGTGGTCTCCGGCTGACTAAATTTGCAGATGATTGCAAATTAGGAGCTGTCATTGAATCTTACACTGACACAAATGTTCTCCAGGAGGGGCTGACACAAACAAACAACTGTGGTCAGAGGCATGAACTAAAACTAAATGCCAAGAAATGCATAATAGTATCCTTCAGGAAGTCATCCATCCCTGGTAACTATCATATTGACAACACTCCCCTTAGAGTTGATCCAGTAGTCAGGGACTTAGCTACACACATACATAGTAAGCTAGCCTTTGGTCATCACATGTCTACAGTAGTGAGGAAATCCTTCTATGTTGTGAAACTTATAAACAATAGTATATCATCTAATCCAAGGAAGTTATTGTTCCACTGTATTTGGCATTCATCAGACCTATAATTGAGTACAATGCCCCTCTTTGGTATGTACCTAACCAGGCATATCCAATAACTGGAACAAAGGAGCGAACACAATTCTTTAGTACTTTTGTTCAAATGTATTCTTCATGAACTTTTTCAGAAAAGAGTTAACCTCTCAAAACACACCTCTTATAAGTTATATCACACATCACATGATTTTCATGATACTTTAAATTAAAGGTATCAAATCATACCATAAAAATATTATTAATTATTTTCCAAACAGCTTAAAATGTCAAAGCTTCATAAAAATGTGTGAATTTAAAAACATTACCATATTATTGTGATTTGACTGTTATTTTAGTGCTAAAAAACACTTAATGTTAATGCATTCGTTCAGTCCAGGGGCTCTGTCTACTACCAAACTGAACTATCACAGTGACTTCTTGCATTCTAAAATCAAATTGGTGTTCCCTATATAATCCACTTGTTGAACATAATCTATGACTGAAAAGGTGAACTTTTTTAAAGTTCACACAGTGAATAAATAGCATGCCTAGCTAAAGCACTGAAGTCCTTTTTCTTAATGGCAAGTGTGTGCTCATATATTCTACGCTTTAAACATCTGATGGGTTTTCCTATGTAATAACTAACTTTGGTTGAACTCAAAAAAATTATTAACCCAAGTTCACCTATAAGAAAATTAAGAACATCAAAAACATTTTGGAAAATGGTGTGGGGGGCACACTTTAGCGACTGATGTGAATAGTGTTTGTTGTTTGTGATACTTTCTCCTGTAGGAAGTGTAAACAATGTATGTATATAAGCAATACAGCTAGTATATTTATTATACATCTCAAAATTACTATTTGGGTCCATAGACGGTTCACCTGTGAGAGTACAAATATAGTTTATGTGGTAGTATGTGACTCTTGTCCTAGTTATTATATTCCCTTATATAGGGAACATCAATTTGATTTTAGAATGCAAGGAGTCACTGTTGCAGATCAGTTTGGTAGCAGACAGAGCCCCTGGTCTGAACGAATGCATTAACATTAAGTGCTTTTTAGCACTAAAACAGCATTCAAATCACAATAATATGATACTGTTTTTATAAGAAGATGTTTTTTATGAAGCTTTGACATTCTAAGCTAGTTGGAAAATAAGACAGTTTTTTTTATTTTTATGGTATGATTTTATACCTTTAATTTAAAGTATCATGAAAGTCATGTGATGTGTGATGTAACTTACAAGAGGTGTGTTTTGACAGGTTAACTCTTTTCTGAAGAAGTTCAAGAAGAATACATTTGAACGAAAGTACTAAAGACTTGTGTTCGCTCCTTCATTCCATCTACAGCTTTTGGTTTGAGTTTCTTTTTCCAGTTTGTTGTGTGCTTACAAGTTTTTGAACAATTGGAATGCCCACAGACAGAGGTTCCTCACTAAAAGAATACAGGGCTTAAGTAAAATGCCCTATGTAGACCACCTCAAGGCTCTATCCCTGTATAGTGTCTCCTTTTAAGGGGAGACCCATGCCTGACATATAGGACATTGTCAGACCACACTCTGATATATTCGCAAAACAAGCAGCACCAGAATTACCCATTCTAAAGACTTAAACCATGCCTGTGATATAAGTAGGACCTACTGGAGTGACAAGTATCTATCCCAGAGATTACCCCATCTCTGGAACACTCATGTGAACCAGAGTTCCTCCCTTACCCAATTCAAGTGCAACCTGGACAATTGGATGGGGAGCAAGACATTCATCCCTGGTTTGGCACCTATGTCTCTGATGGACACAGGGAGCCTGTAAATGGTTATCACCCAGGTCCCTGCTTGTAAATGTTTCATCTTCCAACCCTCTGCTTACACTTACTAAGGGTCTCAAAACTTATCAGAGACCTGGGATGCATGGCCAAGCTTAAAAAGGCCCTTGTGGCCGTTAGCCTAGTAAACACCTATGAACCTATTATTTTATCTCTGTTCTATCCAGATTTGGACATAGTTGTTGAGGCAAGGTTTTCCAGAGCATATTCAGTAAAATATTAAGTGAAAAAAATATATATTCTACAAATCTTTTGGGTTTCTAATACTATGATGGGAGTGGACCCCATTCTTAAGTCAAAGTACAATTAAAGTTCATGAAATCAGTATTGGTTTAGTCTTTGATGTCAGCCAAAAGTATTCTTCGTGGCACCCGCAATGTGCCCAGTAATGACTCCTTCTGCAATTTGTATGGGGTTACATGGATTAGTAACATATCTAAATACGATTGTAGATTATTTTTTATAAGCCCCATTGCTCTTACTATTATTGGAACTGTCTGAATATCGTTCTTTCACATTGATCTCATTTCTGCCTGCAAATCCTGATATTTATGACTTTGTGTCTCTCTGTAAGCAACACACTGTAGTCACTGAGTGTGGCGATTTCAATGATCAGTGCTACTTTTGTCTTCTTTTCTTGAACCACTATATCTGGTTTTCTAGCATCTATCTTTTGAACTGTTGGTAATCCCATGTGATATAAACGTCATCATTTTCTATGATGCTTCATGGCTGTTTCCAGTGTTTTTCAGCCACTTTAATACCATAATGTTTGCACAATCCCCAGTGTAACAGTCTTGCCACATTATTATGCCTTTCAGTATACAGCCCTTCCACCATTAGTATGTTGTAACCAGCAGCGAAGCGTGCAACTGTTTCCAATTGAGTTTTACAAAACCTACATATATCTGTTTCTCCCACATGTTCAATGGACTTTGTAAACCAACATGTACTTAACCCACTATCTTGGGCCGCCAATATTAATCTTTCATCTCTTGGTTTAAATTCACCTCTCCTCAACCATTCCTGTGTTAGTTCCTGATCAACATGAGGTTCTTTCACAAGTTTTCTATACTTACAACTATATTTATGCTTTTTCCACATTTCTTGCCTTTCATCTGGTCCTTATCCTTATATTCTTTCTTTTGTGTTTTGGCACATTCAGTTGTTGCCTGATTTTTATCAACTTCTGGTTTGATTTCCATTCCTGCTCGATGCCAATATGCTTCTGCTAAATTAAGCCGAGAAGTCATCTTAGATTTATTCTCCTCATGTTTCAAAACTTTCACTATGTTTGGGTCTTTTGAAGTCAGCAGATATGTGTGGAGTCCCATGATTGCAGATCTATACATATAATCAATTTCAAGGAGGCCCATCCCTCCTTCAGAACGGGGAATATATAATCTTGGTATGCACTGATTTTTATAAATCATTTGGTGAGCATGAAGCATACTTCTTGTTTTACTGTCTAATCTATCCAACACATTTTGGGCCAGCGAAACACTCCAAAACTGTAAGTTAAACTGAGGACAGGAAGAGCAAATTGGTTTATAGCTTGAATTTTGTTACTAGATGTCAGTGCTGTTTTCATGATTAATTTAAGTGCTCTGAAATATTCCTAAGTTTTATTCGCATTTGTTCATGTTTTATTGTTGATCCTTCATCAATTCCTAAGTATTTATGCACCCTCTCTTGCTCAACTTTTTTATATCACATCCTTGTCCCAAACTGATGCTTTCCTGGTGTTTTCCTGCTTTAAATGTTGCTTTTGCACATCTATCAAGACCAAATGACATTCTTATATCATCTGAAAAACTTTTGACAACTTGTAGTTGTGCTTTCAGTTCCTCATCTGATGAGCTATACAGTTTTAAATCATTGACAAAGAGAAGATGAGAAGTCTTTTCACTTTGTTGTTTTCTAGGAGCCAAATTATAGCCATGACCTAATCTGTTAACTAGACAGCTTAATGGGTTAAAGGCAAGGCAGAATACCAGTGGTGACAAAGAGTCACCCTGGAATATCCCCCTTTGATTTTTTTATCCCTGGGATAATAATTTGTCCTTTATCATGGCTTAATTGCAAAGTGGTCTGCCACTGTTACATGGTCACTGTAATATAGTTGATCAGTGTAGGGTGTATCCTATACATTTTTAAGCACCCTTTGATCCATGAATATGGGATACTATTAAAGGCTTTTTTGTAGTCAATCCATGCCATACTTAGATTCTTCCCCTTTTTATAGTTCTCCACTATGACTTTATTTAACACCAAATGATCCTTTGTTCCATATGACTTTCTTTTATTGACCTTTTGCTCTACCGCCATAATTAAGTTTTTTTTCTAAATGACTATAAACTCTGTCAGCATCTATTCCCATGTATAGTTTATACATCATCAGAGGGCAAGTTATTGGTCTATAGTTTTTAGGGTAGCTTGAATGGTTCACTCTTAAGTAGGAGCATTGTTTTTCCTGTTGTTAACCAGGTTGGTGTCTGTTTGGGGTATGCTTATAAATAGTTCTTACTCATGGCTAAATCTTCGTGCAAAGATGTTAATACTTTCAGCCAAAAATGTGAGAGGGGACCTAACAATATCAGTGGTGTTTAATACTGTAGCACTCAAAATCCAATTAGGTTATCTGTGCTCATGAAAACTTTTATAGGATGGGGCTTCAATATAACTTGATTGGTACAGCTGTAAGCCCATCTTCCAAAAGACATTTTTTGTTCACGTTACTCACATGCCTACAACATACAATATTGTATAGTTTGTACATATCAGGCCATTTACAACAGTGGATTTTGAGTGTTATAATTCTGACCAACACTTATATTAGTTCTCCTCTCACAATAAAATGAGGCTGCTGAACTAGGATTCATTAACAATCGTGTAGGCAGAGTTAAGTGCCTACATGATTTAAGCATGTTAGTGTGATGAGTACCAGCGTTATTGAATATGCATGCTGCTCACGTCTACATGGATGCAAGCACATTTCTGTGGCCAGAAATAGTGATCACAGCCATGGACAGGTGCTTGCAAGCAGCAGCACAAAATGTAACCACAGCTGTGCAAAGTTAGATGGAGTAATGCAGATGAAGGCAATCAAATTCAGATATATTGCTGTAAGCACCATACTTCCATTTAGCCTCAGTTGCATTTATTGCCCAGTTCCAAACATTGCCCAGATGCAATGGTGGAAGAATAATGATACAGGAGGAAGAAGATACATTGTCAGGGTGAAATAGATGCAGGGACAAAGTAAATTATCACTGAAGAAGGATAATGCTGGTGCACAGCAATATGTAGCCAACAGGTACATCTAACATAGTGAACCAAAAACAGGCATTAAGACTTATCTAATGACTGGAACAGAATCCATGACGTTAATACACTTCTTTCCTACACATTCTAGCATTAGCTCCCCCCACTCCCATAGAATTAGAACTTCCCACCATTAGAATAACACTATTGAAACACAATGAAAAATTATGGAAGATGGTGGGGTGAACAGAAAGAGTTGCAGACAGATGCAGAGAGAAATAGCACAAATCTGTTTTGTAGGTCATGTAGGAAAATCTGTATGGTGTTTTAGTCTTATCTATTAAATTACCATTAATCTGTCCTACTCTGTACAATAAACTGATTAATATATGTGCAAATAAGGGATGGGAGAGTGCAATAAGCATGAATATATAACAAGGGTAAGGTTATATCACTACGTCTCCATGTTGGGGCTGCAGTGTTTTTGAAAATGATGTCTTGCTGCACTGTTCCAATGTTATGTTAAGGAAATGTGTTATATGTAGAGAAAGACAGACATTTGCAATTAAATATTTGCTAGGAATATGAACTGTTATGAAGTAATAAACTGACATACAGCTGTAACTGAACCCTTGACATCAAACTACAAACAGGGTAATTATCATAATGCACCACATAGGAACTCCTACTTTAATACATCCAGCAGCCTAAGAACTGTTACATTAACTGTTCCACAGTATTGCCTTTAGTACGACTTTACTCTGTATTCCCATAGTGCATTGGAATTAAGCATATCTCAGTGACAGTAACAGGCCCACTGCAGCTTAAATTGAAATCTTCAGCTTTTGCAATAAGAAGTTAAACAGTATTCACTGTCACTCAGCATTACTGTGCCATGCCAAGCTTCACGCAAAGGCTGAGGATATAAAGTGAAGCTGTTTTTTTGAGCCATTTCTGGCCATGTGTGTGCTGTGTGAATCTATTTTAGACCAAATTAAATGTGTGAAAAAGGGGTGGATAGAACACTAGTGAAAATGGGGTTGGCAAGCAGAGGATAGCACAGAGGAAAAAGAATACAGGAATTTGCAGGAGGGTTGTGGGAGAGCACCATAGGTATCCACTTCTTCACAATGTGAATGTACAGTTGAACACTCAGTTTCATGACTTTGCAGAGTCACCACCCCAGTGAGGTGTGACAACAAAGGAATACTATTGTATAGCCAATTGGACCGAATCAATTGTGTCAGGAAGACACATAGGCAAAATGGAGAGCTATGTATGGGGCATAATTTTTGTGGAAGAGGTGTCCATTTTTTTATTTGGGAGAGGGAGGAATGTTGGGAAAGGTGCTTAGGAATGAGATGGTCAGGTAAATAGGGTAGGATAAGATGCATTTGCAGGCATACAGAACCATCAAGACAGATGGTGATGGAGACAAACGTTTGGGGATACCTTTATCGGGAATCAGAAGCACACTCATGTCCAGCATTTGAACAGTGAGAATCTAGTCCTCATCTTCAGAATTGCTATCACTGTCTCCTGCAACAGCTCTATGGGTCAAGGCCAGATATGGCATTGTCTTTGCAATGAGATGCAGGACCTTTTCAACCCTACCAATATGTGCACAGAGGCCCCTTTCCATTATGTCCTACACCAGCCCTGTCAGCTCATGCCAAGTGATAAAAATGCCACCTCCACTAGTTCTGCTCCCAGAGGGTAACACTGTAACAGTAGCCAGGGCAGAGCTACCTGATGTACTTGGAGCACACAGGGCAGGGGTTATGGAGACAACACTGACAGATTGAGAACCTGAAGAGCCTGGTGTCTGTGCTTCCATTTCTGTTGGTGTACCTCTCTGTGCTGTTGATGATTAATTTTCATCAAAAAGTTGTGCAAACAGCAGATTGTTAATAAATTATAACCACCCCAAAAAATGGACAAGGGTGGGAAGGGGAGCAACAAATATGGGATAATTAGATGCATTTCATGTAACAGTACTGCATACTTTAAAAATACTTTTGTTTGATAATACATAAACAACTCTGATAATTTACTATTGCACACCTTTGCAACATCTATATAGGATGGGAAGGTATTTGTGTTGTTAAATAAACAAATATCACTAATCTAAGAATCAGCTGCCTTTATTTCACTATGATGGATTGGAATTATGCATTCAAACTAAATAATTACAATTACCATAATGTAATTCTTCTTTTCAGACTGCTGCTAACATATTATAAATAAATTATCAATTAAAAAATGATATTTCTAGGTACTAAATCCACACACAGTAAAGCTGGTATCCTAATTGCCAAATACAAGCAGTAACACTTATTAGGGAAGGCATGCATGTTTGAGATGAATAATGAGTTATGCCTGTTTGAGATGCTAGTCCTTTAGGGAAAGAAAATAATATTATTGCTGTAATTTTTACTTGATTCATACTTACCCGATGCCTCTCTGAAGTGTCTCTCCTGGGACACTTCATGTTTTCTGAAGTGTCTCTCCTGGGACACCTCATGTTTTCTGAAGTGTCTCCCCTGAGACACCTCATGTTTCCTGAAGTGTCTCTCCTGGGACACCTCATGTTTTCTGAAGTGTCTCTCATGGGACACCTCATGTTTTCTGAAGTGTCTCTCCTGGGACACCTCATGTTTTCTGAAGTGTCTCTCCTGGGACACCTCATGTTTTCTGAAGTGTCTCTCATGGGACACCTCATGTTTTCTGAAGTGTCTCTCCTGGGACACCTCATGTTTTCTGAAGTGTCTCTCCTGGGACACCTCATGTTTTCTGAAGTGTCTCTCCTGGGACACCTCATGTTTTCTGAAGTGTCTCTCCTGGGACACCTCATGTTTTCTGAAGTGTCTCTCCTGGGACACCTCATGTTTTCTGAAGTGTCTCTCCGGGGACACCTCATGTTTTCTGAAGTGTCTCTCCTGGGACACCTCATGTTTTCTGAAGTGTCTCTCATGGGACACCTCATGTTTTCTGAAGTGTCTCCCCTGGGACACCTCATGTTTTCTGAAGTGTCTCTCCTGGGACACCTCATGTTTTCAGAAGTGTCTCTCCGGGGACACCTCATGTTTTCTGAAGTATCTCTCCTGGGACACCTCATGTTTTCTGAAGTGTCTCTCCTGGGAGACCTCATGTTTTCTGAAGTGTCTCTCCTGGGACACCTCATGCTTTCTGAAGTGTCTCTCCTGGGACACCTCATGTTTTCTGAAGTGTCTCTCCTGGGACACCTCATGTTTTCTGAAGTGTCTCTTCTGGGACACCTCATGTTTTCTGAACTGTCGCTCCTGGGATACTTCATGTTTTCCGAAGTTTCTCTCCTGGGACACCTCATGTTTTCTGAAGTGTCTCTCCTGGGACACTTCATGTTTTCTGAAGTGTCTCTCCTGGGACACCTCATGTTTTCTGAAGTGTCTCTCCTGGGACACCTCATGTTTTCTGAAGTGTCTCTCATGGGACACCTCATGTTTTCTGAAGTGTCTTTCCTGGGACACCTCATGTTTTCTGAAGTGTCTATCCTGGGACACCTCATGTTTTCTGAAGTGTCTCTCCTGGGACACCTCATGTTTTCTGAAGTGTCTCTCCTGGGACACCTCATGTTTTCTAAAGTGTCTCTCCTGGGACACCTCATGTTTTCTGAAGTGTCTCTCCGGGGACACCTCATGTTTTCAGAAGTGTCTCTCCTGGGACACCTCATGTTTTCTGAAGTGTCTCTCATGGGACACCTCATGTTTTTGGAAGTGTCTCTCCTGGGACACCTCATGTTTTCTGAAGTGTCTCTCCTGGGACACCTCATGTTTTCTGAAGTGTCTCTCCGGGGACACCTCATGTTTTCTGAAGTGTCTCTCCTGGGACACCTCATGTTTTCTGAAGTGTCTCTCCTGGGAGACCTCATGTTTTCGTGAAGTGTATCTCCTGGGACACCTCATGTTTTCTGAAGTGTCTCTCCTGGGACACCTCATGTTTTCTGAAGTGTCTCTTCTGGGACACCTCATGTTTTCTGAACTGTCGCTCCTGGGATACCTCATGTTTTCCGAAGTTTCGCTCCTGGGACACCTCATGTTTTTTGAAGTGTCTCTCCTGGGATACCTCATGTTTTCTGAAATGTCTCTCCTGGGACACCTCATGTTTTCTGAAGTGTCTCTCCTTAGACACCTCATGTTTTCCGAAGTTTCTCTCCTGGGACACCTCATGTTTTCTGAAGTGTCTCTCCTGGGACACCTCATGTTTTCTGAACTGTCGCTCCTGGGATACCTCATGTTTTCCGAACTTTCTCTCCTGGGACACCTCATGTTTTCTGAAGTGTCTCTCTTGGGACACCTCATGTTTTCTGAAATGTCTCTCCTGGGACACCTCATGTTTTCTGAAGTGTCTCTACTGGGACACCTCATGTTTTCTGAAGTGTCTCTCCGGGGACACCTCATGTTTTCTGAAGTGTCTCTCCTGGGACACCTCATGTTTTCTGAAGTGTCTCCCTTGGGACACCTCATGTTTTCAGAAGTGTCTCTCCTGGGACACCTCATGTTTTCTGAAGTGTCTCTCCTGGGACACCTCATGTTTTCTGAAGTATCTCTCCAGGGACATCTCATGTTTTCTGAAGTGTCTCTCCTGGGACACCTCATGTTTTCTGAAGTGTCTCTCCTGGGAGACCTCATGTTTTCTGAAGTGTCTCTCCTGGGACACCTCATGTTTTCTGAAGTGTCTCTCCTGGGACACCTCATGTTTTCTGAAGTGTCTCTTCTGGGACACCTCATGTTTTCTGAACTGTCGCTCCTGGGATACCTCATGTTTTCCGAAGTTTCTCTCCTGGGACACCTCATGTTTTCTGAAGTGTCTCTCCTGGGACACCTCATGTTTTCTGAAATGTCTCTCCTGGGACACCTCATGTTTTCTGAAGTTTCTCTCCTGGGACACCTCATCTTTTCTGAAGTGTCTCTCCTGCGACACCTCATGTTTTCTGAAATGTCTCTCCTGGGACACCTCATGTTTTCTGAAGTGTCTCTCCTGGGAAACCTCATGTTTTCTGAAGTGTCTCTCCTGGGACACCTCATGTTTTCTGAAGCGTCTCTCCTGGGACACCTCATGTTTTCTGAAGTGTCTCTCCTGGGACACCTCATGTTTTCTGAAATGTCTCTCCTGGGACACCTCATGTTTTCTGAAGTGTCTCTCCTGGGAGACCTCATGTTTTCTGAAGTGTCTCTCCTGGGACACCTCATGTTTTCTGAAGTGTCTCTCCTGGGACACCTCATGTTTTCTGAAGTGTCTCTCCTGGGACACCTCATGTTTTCTGAAGTGTCTCTCCTGGGACACCTCATGTTTTCTGAAGTGTCTCTCCTGGGACACCTCATGTTTTCTGAACTGTCGCTCCTGGGATACCTCATGTTTTCTGAAGTTTCTCTCCTGGGACACCTCATGTTTTCTGAAGTGTCTCTCCTGCGACACCTCATGTTTTCTGAAATGTCTCTCCTGGGACACCTCATGTTTTCTGAAGTGTCTCTCCTAAGACACCTCATGTTTTCTGAAGTGTCTCTCCTGGGAAACCTCATGTTTTCTGAAGTGTCTCTCCTGGGACACCTCATGTTTTCTGAAGCGTCTCTCCTGGGACACCTCATGTTTTCTGAAGTGTCTCTCCTGGGACACCTCATGTTTTCTGAAATGTCTCTCCTGGGACACCTCATGTTTTCTGAAGTGTCTCTCCTGGGAGACCTCATGTTTTCTGAAGTGTCTCTCCTGGGACACCTCATGTTTTCTGAAGTGTCTCTCCTGGGACACCTCATGTTTTCTGAAGTGTCTCTCCTGGGACACCTCATGTTTTCTGAAGTGTCTCTTCTGGGACACCTCATGTTTTCTGAAGTGTCGCTCCTGGGACACCTCATGTTTTCCGAAGTTTCTCTCCTGGGACACCTCATGTTTTCTGAAGTGTCTCTCCTGGGACACCTCATGTTTTCTGAAGTGTCTCTCTTGGGGCACCTCATGTTTTCTGAAGTGTCTCTCCTGGGACACCTCATGTTTTCTGAAGTGTCTCTCCTGGGACACCTCATGTTTTCTGAAGTGCCTCTCCTGGGACACCTCATGTTTTCTGAAGTGTCTCACCTGGGACACCTCATGTTTTCTGAAGTGTCTCTCCTGGGACACCTCATGTTTTCTGAAGTGTCTCTCCTGGGACACCTCATGTTTTCTGAAGTGTCTCTCCTGGGACACCTCATGTTTCCTGAAGCGTCTCTCCTGGGACACCTCATGTTTTCTGAAGCGTCTCTCCTGGGACACCTCATGTTTTCTGAAGTGTCTCTCCTGGGACACCTCATGTTTTCTGAAGCGTCTCTCCTGGATCACCTCATGTTTTCTGAAGTGTCTCTCCTGGGACACCTTATGTTTTCTGAAGCATCTCTCCTGGAACACCTCATGTTTTCTGAAGTGTCTCTCCTGGGACACCTCGCGTTTTCTGAAGTGTCTCTCCTGGGACACCTCATGTTTTCTGAAGTGTCTCTCCTGGGACACCTCATGTTTTTCAGCAATCAGCTCTGCAGCTCCAGAGAACAAAAAGAAGACAAATCTGATGAAAGCATAATGAGTAACTGCATTGGTTGGCTAGATAAGAAAGGTTATGGGCCATCACACTTACACAACTGGGGGCTGCTCCCAGTCCTAAATTCAGTCTCACATTGGCTTAGGATGTCCTGCTTGTGCTTTTTTAAGATCACTATATTGGTGGTGACATTGATTCCGATTGCTTGGAATGCTAGTTGGACTGTAGGCAGCCTTGGCTAAGCTATTTCCAAGCATTAGTTTTATACTGAGACCTGGTATCTTCCCCCTGCAGTAGGCTATGGCTGAAGAACTTCATGAAGAGTGCCACAAATATCCTGAACTCCTCAACACCCCATCTTTGAGCTCTATATTTAGCCCCATTCTCTCCATGCCATCCATGTTTGCAAAAGTCCTTACAAGGTCTGTCTGAAGTGGCACCTAATTTAGATCTCGCATTTTACTGTTATTGAGCAAACATACACAGCATTGCCAACTGCATTTGCATGATTGTAAGCAGATGCACCCCTTGGCAGACACACTGGCACTACTTACAGCATAAAGAAGTAAAGGTGTGAAACATGGCATTGAGGTGTGCTATGTCTGATACTCCACCCACTATCATTGAATGTTCAACAAAGGAATGCTTACTGGTATGGCTTTCATGGGTTGCACTTTGGAAGGTGAAAGATGGCCTATTTATGACATATTATCAGTTTGGGGATTACCTATTGTTAAAATAGTATTTTAACATCTGGGAATAAAGGAGTAGAAAAGTACAACTTAATGTATTAACTGACATTGCGAGAGCTAAGCATAGACCATTACAATTTGACATTTATTGATATCTCAATGAGTGCACATACACTTCAGACAAGCCTATGTGTGTATGGTTGTAATCCTGTCTTGGAATGCATTCCTATGTAAAAGTCATTTAATTATGGTTCACAAGGATGCATTTGAATGTGATGATCAAGACAGGTTGGTTAATGTTAAGTACATACTTCAGAAGATATGTGTATTAAACAGATAGTGGGGATATGCAATGAGTCATGATAATTACAACAAAAGTATTGTCCCAACAAATATATGCAAGTGATTTTTATATGAAATATAGTCATTATCATGTCTAGGAAATGTGACCATACATTATGCTGTATATATACATATGTGAAACTTTAGTCATATTTGCTAAAAAGTACATTTTCATTATACTGATAGACTGCTTGCAAGAAACAGGTTTAACATTATCAGTTTTCTTTACTGTCTTATTCAAACATTTCTGAAAAATGTGCTTGTAACACACTTTTTAAAAAGTATTTTGCAGCTGGATTCAGACCCTTAATTAAATGTATTATTTTTGCAAATGCCACCGTTTTTACACCTTGTGCCACAGAGATAATAATATAAATGATAGCACTTCTCCTCTCAGTACTGTCCAGAGTGCTGAAGGCAGTGCATTGTTGCCAGGCATGGCTGGGGTACCTAAGGCAGCATAATTTAAGTTTTTCACTTTTTTCCCTTAGGTAGTGAACTGTGTTTGCTGCCAAGCAGAGAACAAATGTACCTTAAAATGGGAAAATGGAAAAGTAAAAGTGGATATTGCTAAACTGCTCCGTAAATAGGATTCAAACAATGCTTCATGTGCCTTATTGTCTTGATTCACTACATTTACACCTTGTAGCACAGGATTTGGCATCTGTCAGGTGAATTTCCTTGTTGTGGGGCAGGGGCGGGGTGGGCAAACAACAACAACACCAGGAATATTTGAGGAACCTAAAGAAGACCAAACTACGTGTTTCCCTTAGGTAGCGTTGTTTGCATACTGCCAAGTGAAGAGTAAATGCATGTTAAAATGAAGATAAAAACAAATATATTGTGATAAACTGCAATGTAATCTCTACACGGGATTCAAACAATGCTTCATGTGCATTACTTATCTTTATTTACTTCAGTTACAACTTGTAGCACAGTATTTGACATCTGTCAGGTGCATTTATTGAAGTAAGTACCCTGCCAGGAAAGAGCACTACAGATTCGATTTTTGATCTGAGAGTGTTGATGGAGAAGTACAGAGAAGGTCAGAAGGAGTTGCATTGTGTTTTTGTAGACTTAGAGAAAGCATACGACAGGGTGCCTAGAGAGGAGTTGTGGTATTGTATGAGAAAGTCGGGAGTGTCAGAGAAGTATGTAAGAGTGGTACAGGATATGTACGAGGGTAGTGTGACAGCGGTGAGGTCTGCGGTGAGAGTGATGGATGTGTTTAAGGTTGAGGTGGGATCACATCAAGGATCAGCTCTGAGCCCTTTCTTATTTGCAATGGTGATGGACAGGTTGACAGACGAGATCAGAAGGGGTCTCCATGGACTATGATGCTTGCAGATGACATTGTGATCTGTAGTGAGAGTAGGGAACAGGTGGAGAAGACCCTGGAGAGATGGAGAGATGCTCTAGAGAGAAGAGGAATGAAGGCCAGCAGGACTAAGACAGAATATATGTGTGTGAATGAGAGGGAGGATAGAGGAATGGTGAGGATGCAGGGAGTTGAGGTGGTGAAGGTGGATGGGTTTACATACTTGGGATCAACAGTTCAGAGTAATGTTGAGTGTGGAAGAGAGGTGAAGAAGAGCATACAGGCAGGATGGAGTGAGTGGAGAAGAGTGTCAGGAGTGATTTGTGACAGACGAGTACCAGTAAGAGTGAAAGGGAAGGTCTACAAGAGGGTAGTGAGACCAGCTATGTTATATGGGTTGGAGACAGTGGCACTGACAAAAAGGCAGGAGTTTGAGCTGGATGTGGCAGAGTTAAAGATGTTAAGATTTGCACTGGGTGTGATGAGGATGGACAGGATTAGAAATAAGTATATTAGAGGGTTAGCCCAGGTTGGAAGGTTTGGAGACAAAGCCAGAAAGGCAAGATTACGTTGGTTTGGACATGTGCTGAGGAGGGATGCTGAGTATATTGGGTAAAAGATGCTAAGGATGAAGCTACCAGGTAACAGGAAAAGAGGAAGGCCTAAGATAAGGTTTATGGATGTGGTGAGAGAGGACATGCAGGTGGTTGGTGTGACAGAGCAAGATGCAGAGGACAGGAAGAAATGGAAACAGATGATCCGCTGTGGTGACCCCTAACGGGAACAGCCGAAAGAAGATGATGATGATGATGACCCTCCATGTTGTGGGGGGCCATGCAATGATATAGGCATGTCTGAACTACCTAAGATAGCCTAAATAAAAAGTTTCACTGTTTTCCTTAGGTAGTAAACCATGTTTATATGATGCCAAGCAGAGAGCAAATGTGCCTTAAAATGGATTACGATTGAAAAGTAAATATTGCGACTTACGACAAGGTGTTTTCGAAACAAGATTCAAACAATGCTTCATGTAACTTATTTTTGTCAATTCACCTCAGTTACACCTTGGGTCAATGACAAGTGTATTTTCTGGACCAATTACTATCCAGAGTGCTGCCAGCTGCAAAAAGCTGACAGACATTTTTGAGCTATGTAAGTCAGCCTAAACTAATTTTTTTTACTTTTTCCTTAAGTGGTGAGCCATGTTTGATTAATGCCAAATGGAGAGCAAATAGAAAATACATTAGAAGGGTAATATATACTAGGGAAATTACAGACAGTGAACAAAATGCCATGCGTGAGTGAATGTAGCAATGAATGGAACAAGAAGTGCATTCAAGTGAAAAAATCTTCATTTTTATATCTCCTTGTAACGTTAGACATGTACTTTGTGGAGCACATTATCAGAATTGTAGTTAATGACAAATAATGTGAAAGTGGATAGACTAATGATCACATGTTGATAGCAACAGTGAGAACATTTGTTTTTTTAAATAACAACACAATGATATCACAAAATGTGATCAAATATACATTCCGACAATCTCCATGTAAAAGCGTCATGTCAGTGGATTCAAAGCATGACTCAGATATACTTTATCTATAAGTTCACTGCCCTTATACCTTGTGCCACAAAAAAGTGAACTGTTGGGTGTATTTTCTTCCCTGAGTTCTGTCCAGAGTGCTGATGGCCATGCAATGCTGCCTGTCTGGTTTGAGCTACCAATGGCAGCCTAAGCCAAATTTTCCTTAAGGCATGAAAGTTATTTTCACACTGCCAAGCAGTGTGTAAAGGATACATGAAAAATATGTAAATAGTTGTAGATAATGAAATTTACATGTATATGGTGGACAAAATGTGTCATGTTGCAACAGAAAGTGATATGGATTTGAACCTTCAAATAAGGGTATTGAAAACAATAATTTTACCATACTACCCAAGCTTTCCACAATGACTTATCATTAGCAAGTTGAACAAGGGTTTAGATGTAATGATACTGTGACATTGTATCAATTCACATTAAAAGTGCAATAGAAACAAGTTATGAAAGTTGTCCTTTCACATTTGACTGTAAATGTCTGCATAACTGTAATATTGTAAACAGTTAGCAAAGGCATGTACACACAGAATATTAAACAAAGACTATAATCATTGCAGGTGTTTCTCTTTCTTTCTGCCTGGTGCATCCTTTGATTATCTATCCTCTCATAATAGCAACTAGTAGACCTGACCTTAACAACTTTAGCAGGGGTGCTTAACATTTGCTAAGGCTGGATTGCACACCAATCTGGCACTTAACTGGTTTGTATTTTTCTGAATATCAGTGTAATCACCATGTTCCATGCACTACTTGGCAGTTAAAAAATATTGGGGTGTTACTTTTCTAACGATACATTTATATTGTTAATGCAGTAGTGTATTACAAACTTTTATGTCTGTGGTATATCCATTACAGAAGATTTATAATATATGTGCTGATATTTGATTTGTAAATATATGCTTTTTTTGTTGGGAGAGTTGGTGTGGGGAGTTGTTGAGGGCATTGGGTGTGGAAAAACTGGGCAGAATGTGTGGAATAGTTTGGAGGAGGATTGTGGTTGATTTGGTGGTTGGGAGGGTGATGGGCATTGAGTGGAGGGTTTGGTGGTGCCTAACTCACGTGTAGTCAAAAGTGAGCACTTAATATGTAGACATTTTCTGTGTGCACGTTGATTGCATACAGTCACATAGAGGTGAGCTGACAGCCATCCTGCATGTTCATTATATATGTAATTATGTGGGTCTATATTAGATCATCGAATGCTTAGGTAAGCGAACGGTGATTAATCGACCCCATGTAAGTGAAAGCTTACAAAACCGAACTGTCAAAACAGCAATTTTTTTCCAAGGGAAAAAAACCGCTGTTGCAACAAAAAAAAAAAAAAATGTTAAGCACATGAAAACATGAGATTAAGTTGGGGGCTTCACCTCACACCCCCCGATGTGGAGGGCTGTTCCTCCCCACCCCCTAACTTAAATATACCAACTCCGGAACCGCACTACAGAGCCGAAAATGGCAAAGTACTGAAGTGGCCAAGGGAATTATTTCCCAGGTAAAGAATTCGCTTACATGCCGCTTTGATATTTTACAGTTTCGGTTTTGTCAGTTCGACCAAGACACATTCGAAAACATGCATCTTCAGTCTGCTGATAGGAACCCTAATGATGCGTGTCTATTTTCTGCTTCTTCTCATACAAGGATATGTAACCCAAGAAGGCATCAGTATCCCATAAGCCACCTTATACTAATGCAGAAAATGAGGTAATTATGCAGGTCTTACACTGGCATAGACCTGCTCTGTAAGGGAGACGTAGAGGTGACCAATTTGCCAGAGACAGGATATGGTGATAGGTGGCTGATGACCTTAATGCAGTTTGAGGCCATGGGAGATCCTATTCACAGATGAGACACCAGACAACTGACATGACAACCTCTGCCCACAGTAGAGCTGCTGCAACTGCCCTGGAACAGGTGGCTATACAGGGTGGTCCTACTACTGAGCCACCACTAACTGAAGCTGAGGAGTTCCTGTCCACTCTCAGAGATCAAAATAGCTCATCAGAGATTTCCATAGACTCCTTGATGTTGGTGCAGATGTAGGATGACAGAGCCAGAGTGTCATCAGATGACCTTCCAGATATGTAAGCAGCATAAAGTGCCATTGTTATATCTTTGTATGCATATATCAAAGATGTCTTATAAACATATGCGCGCGCACACACACACACACACACACACACACACACACACACACACACACACACACACACACACACACACACACACACACACACACAAAACACACACACACACACACACACACACACACACACACACACACACACACACACACACACACACACACACACACACACACACACACACACACACACACACACAAACTATGGGAATATTGGAGCTTTTCTCCCCAGGCCTCCACTGAAAAATATATAGAATAAAAAATATATAGTGAGGAACTCCCTGGTTAGCCTAAGTAAGAAGCTGAGATCCCTCATAAAATCCGACAAAGCTAGTTATGAAAACAAAATTGCCACTGATTCTAAAGACAACCACAAAGCATTCTATAGCTATGTCAAGAATTTCAATGGCAACACTCAGATCTGCTCTGAGTTACAGCACAATGACACCAAATATACAGAACCAACTGATATTGCCAACATCCTGGCAGATAGGTTCAGTGCTAACTTTACCCCCTCTCACCCCCCTAAAGGGCCCATCTTTATACCGGAAGAATGCAAAGTTCCTGTAATCATGGCTGCACAGGCAAAAACCTCACTCTCCAAAGCCAAGAACACAGCATCCATGGGACCTGAAAACATCCCAGGCTGCCTTCTACATGAACTACAGAATGAACTGGCACCTAAGTACTATGTTCAGTCATAGCCTCCTCTCAGGCTTTGTGCCCATTGAATGGCACAATGCGATGGTTATCCCACCCCACAAAGGGGGGCCACAATAGACCCTGGGAACTACCACCCCATTAGCCTGACGAGCCTGGTCTGCAAGACCATGGAATGTATCATCATGGAACTCATAAACAAAGACATTGGAGATCTCCAAACTCTGGACCCCCACACAGTACGGGTTTGTAAAAGGCAGATCATGTCTCCTAAACTTGATAGACTTCTTTGAAGTAGTCACCAAAGACATAGATGAGGGGAAGGTGGTTCACACAGCCTATCTAGATCTCGCCAGGGCATTCAACACCATCCCCCGCTCTGGAATTATAGATAAACTCACTAAACTAGGTATAAATCCCTATGTTACAAGATGGGTTGCCAACTGGCTTACTGACAGAATCCACACTGTGAAAGTAGCAGACTCCAAATCAGACTTCAGACCAGTGACAAGTGGAGTACCACAGGGTTCAGTCCTGGTCCTCTCCTGTTTGGTATCTACTTCTCTGAAGTACAGACTAACACAGAAGATCTTTGGCTAACTAAATTCGCAGATGACTGCAAACTAGGAGCCATAATCGAAACTCCTAATGATGTGGACATCCTACAAAAGGGCCTCACTGAGACAGATGCCTGGTATCAAATCCATGGTCTCAAGCTCGATGCCAAAAAGTGCATTGTCATCCCTTTTGGTCAAAACTCTGTACCCATGAACTACGACATAGATGGTAGTCTACTTAAACACCGAAAGTGTGATAAGAGACCTTGGGATACAGGTGGACAGTAGTTTCTCCTTTGATAATCACATCGCCACAGTGGTCAGGAAATCCTTCTACATGGCACACCTCATCACAAAAGGTTTCTCATCCAGAAAAAAAGATGTCATTGTTCCCCTCTACTCATCACTCATTAGACCCATTATAGAGTACAATGCCCCTTTTGGTATGTACCTCACAAGGCATCTACAACAACTGGAAAGGCCACAAAAATACCTCACAAAGAGGATTACTGGCCTCAAACAGATGCCTTATGCAGACCAACTCAAAAAACTCCAGCTTTACTCTGTTGCATATAGCCTACTCAGAGGCTATCTCTGCCTAACATACAAAGCAATGTCATACTCTAGAACAGGCTACCTATCTATGTCAAACAGAGCTCCTCATTAGCACTCTTCAAGAAAAATCTTGATGATTGGATGGATAATAGGAAATTCACCCCGGGGATCACTTCTGTGGTTCTGCTTGACAGGGGTACAGGAAAATAATTTTCTTGGGTGGCAAAAGCCAGGGTGCCTTTTTGGCTAGACTTGTATAGGCCTTAGGGCCAGTAGCCTAGTACCTACCTATGAACCTATGAACATATGAGAGAGTCAGATTACAGTCATACAGAAACAGTAGGTTCATAGGTTCATAGGTTGGTACTAGGCTAACGGCCTTAGGGCCTATACAAGCCTAGCCATAACAATTCCCTGGTTATTTCTTTCCACAATATTTACTTTCCTGGACCCCTGCCAAGCAGAGTGGCTGATATTATCCCCAAGGTGAATTTCCTATCTCCCATCCAATCGTCAAGGTTTCTTTTGAAGAGGGTCAAAGAGGTGCTCTGCTTGACATGTATGGGCAGTCTATTCCAGAGTCTGGGGAGTCTCTGGGTCAGGAACCTATCCCTTCAGTATGTTTTGTTCATTGTGATGACAAGGTTTAGATCTCTGGAGTGTATGGCTCTGAGGGATTGGGATTTCTTTAAGTGTAGCATGTCCAACAGCTCTGGGTTTGACATGGTCTTGTATGTTAAGCGGAGATCACCTCTGAGTAGATGATATGCTACAGAGTATAGCTGGAGTTTTTTTATACAGTCAGCATAGGGCATCTGCTTTAGGCCTGTGATTCGTTTAGTGAGGCATTTCTGCGGCCATTCCAGCTATTGCAGATGTCTTGAGAGGTACATACCAAACAGGGCATTGTATTCTATAATTGGTCTAATGAGGGATGAGTACAGTGGGACAATGACCTTCTTTTTTTCTGGATGAAAAGCCCTTAGTGATGAGGTGTGCCACATAGAAGGATTTCCTGACTGTTGTGGCGATGTGGTTATTGAAGGTGAGACCACTGTCCACCTGTGTCCCTAAGTCTCTTATCACACTTTTCAGTGTTTAGTGTACTGCCACCTATGTGGTAATTCATGGGTACATGTTTTTTCACAAAAGGGATAACTATACATTTCTTGGCATTGAGCTTGAGCCCATGGCTCTGGCACCAAGCATCTGTTTCTTTGAGGTCCTTTTGTAGAATATCCACATCATTTGGGGATTCAATAATGGCTCCCAGTTTGCAGTCATCTGCAAACTTTGTTAGCCAGAGTCCCTTAGTGTTGGCCTGTATTTCAGAGATGTAGATGCCAAACAAGAGCGGACCCAGGACTGAACCCTGAGGTACTCCACTTGTCACTTGTCTGGAGCTAGATTTGGAGTGGGCTACTTTTACAGTGTGGGTTCTGTCAGTAAGCCAGTTGGCAATCCATCGAGTGATGTAGGGATTAATGCCCATCTTAGTAAGTTTATCTATGATTCCAGAGTGAGGGATAGTGTCGTAGGCCTTGGTGAGGTCCAGATAGGCTGTGTGAACTGCCTTACCCTCGCCCACAGCTCTGGAGACTGATTTGAAGAAGTCAATCAGGTTCAGGAGACAAAATTGGCCCTTCACAAACCCAAACTGGGTGGGGTCCAGTGTTTGAAGGTTGCCAATGTCTTTGTTTATAAGTTCCATGATAATACGTTCCATGGCCTTACAGATCAGACTCGTCAGACTGATGGGGCGGTAGTTCCCAGGATCCAAGGTGGATCCCCCCTTGTGGAATGGGATAACTGTAGCTGTGTGTCACTCAGTGGGCATGAAGCCTAAGGTGAGGCTATGATTAAACATAACACTTAGGTGAGGTGCCAGTTCATTTTATAGTTCATGTAGTACATAGTTCGAGATGTCGCCCGGTCCCATGGATGCTGTACTTTTAGCTTTGGAGAGTGCGTTTTTTACCTGCATGGCCATTATTACCAGAATTTGGGAATCTTTTGGTATTGAGATGGGCCATTAAGGGGGTGAGAGGGGGGTGAAGCTGGCACTGAAGTGATCTGCCAGGATATTGGCAATATCCTTGGGATCAGTATATTTAATGCCATTCATTCAGAGCAGATCTGAGCATTGCCATTTAGATTCTTGACAAAGCTATAGAATGCCTTGTAGTTGTCTTTGGAATCTTTGGCAATTTTATTTTTGTAACTAGCTTTGGAGGATTTTATGAGGGATCTCAGCTTCTTACTGAGGCTGGTAAGGGAGTTTTTTACATCCTGGGATTTTTCTGTTTTCTGCAACAGTTTCTTCCTTTTGTTGTAAAGTTTGTTTATGGCAGGGGACCACCAGATTGGCTTCCTTTTTTTGTAGGAGAGTGTCTTGGTTCTATTTGGGATGGCACGATTCATGCACGAGTGGATGTACTCGTACAATGCCTTAGTGTAGTATTCAGCAGTCGAACATTCAGTTCCTGTCTGCATGGATGTCATGAAGTTTGTCACTTCTGACTTGAGTAGTATGAAGTTGGGTTTGGAGAAGGTTTTACGGAGGTTTCCTTACTGGGGGAGGGGGAGTGATGTGGATGTCAAGGCTGATTAGCTTATGGTCAGATCTGACCAACAAGGTGGTGACCATAGGTGTGGAGCATCAATTTCCCATATTGGTATTGACCAGGTCTAGGATATTGGAGCCCCTGGTGGGACTATGGATTAGTTGATCCAGGGCATTGGAATTTATGAATTCCAAGAACTGCTGGGCAAAGGTGTTGGTACATGAGTAGTTTTCCTGGGCCACATGATCCCAGATCTCTTCCATGTCTCTTTTCATGTAGTCCAGGGAGGTACATCTCAAGTTATTCACTCAAACATGGACAATGACACAGACATATTTGTACTTGTTGTAGAGTGACTTGAGTGCATGTGTTATGTGGTGGATCCTGGCACCTGACAGGCAGCTGATTGTAATTTTCCCCTTGTTCAGTCTGGTGAGTGGGACATCAGTGTGCCTGACTATAGACTCACCTATGACTAAAGTGTTGGGTACACACTAGCAAAAACCACCGCTAATTCAAAAGCCAAGAACTCGACTCAGGCCAGTCCAAAATGTAAAAAAACATGAAAAACAACAAATTTTATTAAGCCACTGTAAAAGCTTTTCATTAGTACCTTGCACTAACTTCTTCAGACAAGCAAAACAAAACCCTAATCTACCGAAACATCCAGTGAGGCCCTGTGGAGAGGATGATATAACACCAGTTATGGAGCAGAACAAGGGGGCCATTCAAGAGAGACGGAGTCTAGAAGGAGTGGATGGAGCAGGGGAGCAGGGAGATAATATTGATAATCCAAGTCAATTTGATACAGGATTGGTCGGGGTCAATTTTCAAACACAAGCCTCGTCTCCTCAACAAACATCGAGCAGAATGACGAGAAACAAATACAAATCGAGGAATAACTGATGGAAGATGTTAGATTTTCTAATACCTGATCAAATAAACCCTTTGAAGTGATATATAACACAGGGAAGGACTTCAAAATATATAATTATTCAAATTTTGTTTTCTCCCAACCCCTTGTTGACATTTTAGCCAAGGGCTTAACTTTTATACCCTCTAGACGTGCTAGTGTTGATAAATCAATTTTAGACCTTAAACTTTTTGTGAGAAAGTTGAACTTGGCCCTTTTATTGGGAGAGATGGCCCAACCAAGGCCTATGTATCACATTCCAAGTACATATAATCCACCTTTGGCCCCTTGCTTGGGAGTGTTCGAACACATGTGTGCTGTGGACATTAGGAATTTGCTTAAGTGTAAACGACAGACCCACTTCAACATTTCCAAGATTGAATTGGACTCATTGGAAGCTCTCAGTTCTTTTTCTATCAGAATAATGAAACCTGACAAAGGAGGTGGATTAGTAGCTATGGAACAGGATGAATATATAGATAGACTTTTAGCGATACTTTCTACAGAGACTTATAGAGACGTATCTAAGAATGAATTGAATATTAGTATGAACCGTGTGCGGTCATACTTTGAAGACATGTTCATTAGTGGGTCTCTGGATATGGACATTTACAATATTATTTCAGTACTCTCACCACGCATTCCAGCATTATTTGGGAATCCCAAGATTCATAAAAGTATTGGTGATCCCCCTATGCGCCAATTAGTGAACGCGAGGGGTAGTATTACCTATGCAGCAGCGAAGGTAGTAGACACCATCCTCAAACAATATGTATCGCAGGTACCACACATAGCCAGAGATTCTTGGTCCTTTCTGGAAAAAGTTGGACTAGCTACCTTTGAAGGAAATGCCTATTTTCTGACCATTGACGTCATTGATTTATATTCTTCAATTCCCCATGAGGTAGCACTTGAATGGATTCAATTGGAGATGATTTATTACCAAGTTCCACCCAAAGAGATATCTATGGTGAGCGAATTGTTGAATATTATTTTGACATGTAACTATTTCACATTCAAGTAACAGATGGTTCCATCAGTTGATTGGTGTGCCTATGGGGTCTCCGTGTGGCGCCAGTGTAGCTAATTTGGTCATGACTCATTGGGAAAGAATGTTTGCCTTTCCCAATAATATTATTCAAGAGAAAGTCATTCTGTACATAAGATTCTTGGACGACATTTTTATCTTGTTTAATGGCTCACTGGAAGAAGCCCAAGACCTAGTGATCGGCTTCAATAATTCGTCTGACTTTTTGCAATTTACTTGTACAATAGACATGGAGAAGATATCCTATTTGGATGTGGAATTTTATAAAGACAGAAGTCTAGGTCAGTTTGGAGCCAGAATCCATCGGAAATCAACTTTCTCTAATTCTTATCTACATTATGATAGTGACCATCCGCTTCACCAGAAAAAGGCTATAGTCAAAGGACAACTTGTAAGAGCAGCTAGGATGGTGTCAAGGGATAATGAATTTTTGGATGAGTGTGATTTCATAGCCAATTTATTTCTGGATTGAGGTTATCCAGAAACCTTGATTGATGAGTTGTGTTTTGAAGTTAAGACCAAGAGAGCTAATGGCTATTTTTCTTCTATCTTGAGTCATGTTGTTCCTGAATTGAGTCATTCACCATCACCTGTATGCCCTGATTCTCAAGGAAACATGTCCAGGTCCAATTTTATTTTAACTTTTAATACAGATGCCAATGACATAGTTACTATAATTAAGAGGAACTGGCGATTACTATCCCCTGAGTTACTTGGAGGTCCAATTTTTGATAAAGCCCCATTGATAACATACAGAAGGGGCCCTAACATCAAAAATATTCTGGAATCTACGTGAAATTTAGTAACACCAAGATCAGGGATGTATAAATGTAATATGTGCAAGTATTGCAGATTTGTCCAGGCAGGTACAGCCTTTACAGTTAAGAACAGGAAATTCCTCATCAGGGGACGTTTCACTTGTTCCAGTACCCAAGTGGTATACCTTGCTCAATGTTCATCATGCCCCAGTTTTTACATTGGCAAGACTGAGAGGAAACTCCAGGAAAGAATGTACGAGCATTTGTATGCCATAAGAAGAATGAAAATGGACAATACTTTGGCTATGCACATCTAGAACAACCCAAACCATGAGTTTACATTTATGGTTATAGATCATCTGTATAATACCAATTCATATGGACCTGAGACATATAGATTAGAATGTAAAGAGCTTCTTTGGCAATTAAGATTGGAAGCATATCGCCCCCCTGGTCTTAACAGCTCATTATCCATTAGTTGTTTTTTAAAACTTAAAAGTTTGAAGAGGTGATGAGCTGTTTATTCTCACAGTTTTTTTTTTTTTAAATGAGAGTCAAAAAATGAAAAATGAGAGTCGACAAATTAATGGTTTTATAACTCTTTATTAGTCGACAGTGGTGGACGGTTAATAGTCATTAGTTATTGTTATGATTGTACATCATTATCATTATTTTACAATATATATTATTGATTCATATTTTATTACTTAGTAATTTTAGGTCTAGATACGCTAACTTTTAGACCTGTTTTATTTAATGACAGTATTAAATCTATACTGAGTAGCCTAAATTTATGTTATATTATATGTTACATGTCATATTTTATATTTCTATATTATTATTTTTATTATTTAGTGAGATATGATTAATATTATATTATTTTTCTTGGGTAGGTGTTCTAGTTATTTAGATACTTAGGACAGTATGCATTCATTTCATTATATTTATTATAATCATTACATTAGTTATTTTACTTGAAAGCAGGCAAGATACAATGTATGCATAGGTAATTTTTGATTAGGAAGCGTCGCGCTTCCACTATTAGTATTTATGCTGTCGGTTGAACATTGTTATTTTTATGTTATTATATATTTTACATATTTATCTACTTTATACAGTTTAATAATCAAAATATTGGGCTTTTTTCTTTCAGTTTTAAAGCCTGCTATTATTACAGTCTCGGTGTATGAATTTTTTATTTTTTTTATTATGTTAATAGAGAATTGCAAATGCACCTTAGTTAGCTGTGATCTGTACCTTTAAGGAGCTAAAGGGAGAGCAAGGGGTGTGGTTAAGTGTTTCAATGCTGGTATTTAATGGTGTAATGGTGGGAATGTTTTGCTTGTATGAAGAAGTTAGTGCAAGGTACTAACGAAAAGCTTTTACAGTGGCTTAATAAAATTTGTTATTTTTCATGTTTTTTACATTTTGGACTGGCCTGAGTCGAGTTCTTGGCTTTTGAATTAGCGGTGGTTTTCACTAGTTTGTTTTTCCGGTCTTGAAAGTTTATTTCTAAAGTGTTGGGTACGTTGTCTTGCCTTAGGGGCTGTTGTTGGGCGGCACACTGGTGTTGTGAGCTATGTGACACTTTGGTTGTGATTGGTGTTTGTTTGCATTTCAGCTTCAGAGGTCCTTGTTGCTTGGGTGGGTTACTGTTAAGGGCCTCCACATATGAGGGTTTAGTGTTGCTATGTGAGGATGTTGGTGGTGCGGGTTTAGTAGGGTTATGTGTTGCTTGAGGTGTAGTGCGGGTGTTAATCGTCTCCTCTTGACTGACTAGCACAATCTTGGGTGGAGAGAGCTTTGCTTCCAGTCTGGCTATGTAAGTGCATCTCTTGCAAGTTGTAGTGTTGGGTGGTAGGAGGAGAGGGTTGTCTGTGTACATGAGGCAATTGCTGCATTGCCCCAGTATGCCCAGATTCACCAGGTGGACAGGAGAAATCACCCAAAGCTGACTCTTGGACATGCCTGGTCTGGTGCTTTTTTATGTAAAGTACAAGAGCTGTTTTCCCTTACTTTAGCAAGGTATTTTGCAATTGCAGGTTGTTTAGTTCCTCCAATTAATTTCTCCTTATTAACAAAGAGAGTTGAGTGCTTGTATCAGTTTAAGGCTTCCTAGTGCTTTCCAACATGTTTTAGAGCAAGTGCTAGTCATAGGGATGCTTAAAGGTAAGATGAAAAAACATTGTTTATCCTAAACACTGCAGTGTCCACTAGAGGAGTTAGATGTGAAAGTAGGTAACTTAAGTTTTACCTGTCTAAAAAGTTAAGTTTTAGTGGAGAGTCACTATTTTTAAAACAGCAAGATGGATTGAAAGGGGTGGTCAATTTTGTATTCTGGTACTATGGAATATAGTAGGATGGCCAATAAATTTAAATAGTTGAAGGGAAGTGATTTCACAAAATTATAATTTTGTGCTTACTCACACAAGCCAGTAAAAGCAGAGAGTAAATGAGATATATGGTCAAATTAACATAAGAGGCAGGCAACTAGAAAGACAGTGGTGTTTAAGAACACAACAGTAACCGGGTGGAAGGGTGTGGAAAAAAATTCCTGCCTGACTCAGAAGAGACAGAGCTGTGGTCTCTTTTCAAGTTTTAATATGCAGTTAAAAGCAGAATACAAGTAAAACATAAGGTAAAGAAAACAAATCACAGTATTCAAAATAGAAAAATGCAATAAAGTAATACAAAATACAACAAATAAAAAGCAAACTAATCTTTCCCTCACAGCAAAGTGTAGCAGAGCCTGGGTGAGCCTTTCTAGTAGTTTGCTTTGTTTGTTTTTTTTTTTTTTGGGGGGGGGGGTTATAAGGTAGATTCAGGTCTATATGACAGTATTTTTTGTTAGATTTATATTATCTGTTAAGTAGCTTAACATACCTTAATTATAAGGAACATATGTGATCAGTGTTATTCTCCCTTTTTCTATTTGTTGAGTTTATTGCTTGTTAACATAGGTGATCTTAACAGCGGCACTATGTAAATCCTACCACCTGATGTTGAAGTATCGGTAGCCTCTGATGGTGATGGTAATGATAAGCAGGCAGTCAGGGGATGCAGAGGGCCAGTCTGATAATGAGGTTGTGACTCCCACACCCCCAGCCCATGTTTTAGACACAGTCACTATGCCTACACATATCCAGGACACAGAGACGTCTGCTATTGGACAGGTCGAGGATGACACAGATGACCAGACTAGTGTGATTGCAGAGTTGGTTGTCTCTCCTGGTAGCCATCATAAGGGCACGGTGCCACACAGGAAGGTTGGTAGGTATGCTCAGAGGAGGCCTGCTGTCCACTCTCCTCCTGAAACTTGTGAGTCATTAGGTACCAACAGATGTACATGTAGGGCTCTACTGGAGGTACAGGCATGTTCCAGCAGGGACTCAGAAGAGATAATGGAACTACTGAATGTCATACATTCTGATGTGATTGATTCCCTCAACCATGTGGGCAACTCTTTAGACAGGTTGAACACACTGGATTGGGCAGTGTCTCTGATGGCGCATCTGTTAGGGGAGGGTGCACATCCAGTTTGCTGGAGATCAACTCCATCTTCTGGTGTTAGCAGACTTGGCTGTGCAAGATCCTACTCCTGCAGTAACACTACATCCACTGCTCCATCTGTGATTGCAGTATCCACACCAAGCTGTGGTAGGCCATGGGGTCATGGTTTTGGATGCAGTCCTGATGACAGCTCATCCAGCAGACATGACTCATGTTCAGCTAGCACATCAAGGTCTAGCCAGGCTCATGGAAGTACTAGTCCAAATCATGGTAGAGGTTGTTTTCATGGTCAGGGGTGCTGATGCTGATGTAAGTACTCTGCCATGTACAGCTCACACCTGTCCAAGATGCCATGACATAATACTAGCATAGTGTTTGATTGTGTTCAAGCAGTCAAGTACACATAGAAAATAAAAAAAGTCACTTGCCATATCACTTTACATACATGCATACTATATAAACAGTGCTGTTAAGTGCTGTACATCTATTGTTACTGACCCTGAATACTGTGTTCACTGAGAAATACATGTGCTTCTTACTTGCGCGCACTCACATCTTTGGTATCAGTCTTGCCCCCTGCAATTTCCCCCCAAACCACCCACCCTGTACAAATGATAATGGTTGTGCGTTGCCCTTTGCACATACCTTTGTGAATTAGGGTTGAATATAAGTCCGATGCACACAGTGGATAGCTGATTTTTGCTTATTCACGAGAATGGAATTATCTGTATGTATTGCATAGGTAAAGTTGTTCATAGATTAGTACTAAGCTAACTGCCCTTGTGAGCCATTTTAAGCCTAGCCAATTATCCCTTGTGAGACTCAAACCCTGCACCTTGTGTTTATAAGCAAACACCTTAAACATTAGGCCACCCTCCCAACCCCCTTAACTTCTTGTTCCTACTAATTTGTGACTGGCTTACTACTATATTGTTGTACAGCATCATGTTTCAGTTAGTATTGTCATTAAAGCATTGGAAGCATTAGGTACTTCAGTCTTACTTCTGGGTATAGTCATGCAAAACGAGGGTATAATTGGCCTGTTCCATGTTTTATAAATGGTGGTCAATTGAAATGTTTGATGCAAACTATTGCTCCTTACAAACACCTGTTTTGTTGCAAACATCCTACAAAAGTGATTGTACTAACATAACTGTAAACATCAGACAAAAGGCTCTGCTTAGAGGCATGTACATATCTCCCTAGCAGAGCAATCAGTTATATAACATTTTTAACACTTTGCACATGTATCGTTGTCATTAGTGCAGGTAACGCTTGTGTACTTGGGGGTTGTCTGTGTCTGATGTTATCAGAACACAGCCATTACATGGCTATGTAAAGGTTGTGATGCCTGAAAGGCATCTTTTTTCCTGTGTGTATGTGTGTGGGATCTTAGACTTTGAGTTAGGTAGTGAATACGTGCACTATCCTTTATCTCTCAGCCAGATCCAAGGCATACTGTGCATGCCTATGTCTGCCGGCACCATCTGCAGTTGGTGGTTTTCCCTCAGACTCCTCATCTGTACCTGCTGCTGCTGGCCATGCTTGTTGCCCTTGAAACTGTGCTACCTCCCCTTGCTATCCTAGTTGAAGCTGTTTCGTGAGAATGATATTGTTTAACATGGTACAGACAGTAAGCATTTCAGCACAGGTGCCTGGGTTGTACTGCAGCACACATCCTGATGTGTCTCGACACTAGAACCCTGATACAAGCAAACCAAATACATGTTCTATAATATTCCAGTTTGAGAATGGGCCTCATTGTATCCTTGCTCAGAGGAATTGTGTTGGTTTCTCATGAGTCATAAGCCAGGGCTCCAGTGCATAAACTGCATCCCCCACTTAATGACCTCAAGGAATGTCACCCCTAGCAAACCTGGTGTAGAGCTCACAACTGTGCCAGTTGTATGACTCATGGAAACTGCCTGGGTTACCTGCAAAGACAATGTAGATGATCCCTTTGGCACTACAGATAACCTGGCAGTTTATAGAATAGAAACCATTTCTGCTGATGCGCCATCTTCCCTGTTCACCAGTTGGGACTTTCATTTCTATGTGTCTGCATTTTATGGCCCCCAACACTTCAGGGAAGTGTGTTACTGCACAGAAGCCCTGCATGTTTCTTGCTCTCTTCTCTGTTGTTAGTTGGAAACAGATATGCTCCATTGCATGTAGTAACATTGTATTTAAAAAATGACATAATATTCTAGTGGCTGATGCCTGTGACACCCCAATATATAACTTATGGGTCTCTGGAAAGTACATGTAGCTAGTATATATAATGCTAAACATACCTTTGTTTCAACTGGGATGGGTTCTCCAAAATTTCCCTGGGGCTTGAGATGGGGGTGCAAAGGTTGCATATTTCCCCCAGTGTTTCCCTGTTCACCTAGTATCTCACAACAGTGTCTGTTTCATGCAGTCGATGATAAGTTAAACAGGTTCTAAAAAACCTTCTTTTTACATAAGGTCTGGCAGCAGCACCCTTATTTAAAGCCTGTTGTACAAATAGCAGCATAATAATAGCAGCAGAAAACCCTAGCATGTTTTTTTTTTCTAAGTGTAATTGTACTATATTTCAAAAGGTTTTGGTGTACATGACAAAAGCCTACACCAAGTATACATGATTACTTCATAGCTTCCTGAGTAGTTCTGCCACATTGGATTAGTTAATTAGCATGTACTTTGACTCCTTATGTTTTAATTAGCATATTCTGCCATTTCTCATTGTTTGGTGGCCCTATAAGTTGGATAGAGCTACTCAATGAATACCAAATAACACACTATTGCAGTGCCACCAACAAGATTTATACACATTGTGTAGCTGTTTATGAATCCTGCTCTTAATATTTTGCTGAATATAGAATGATAGGCACAACCGTACATCATCATTGTGCATTTACAGCAAAATATGGTCATTCAAGACCAGTACTACAAATTGTATGGAAACTAATATGAAAAGTACTGTGAAAAAATAAATAAATAAATAAATAAATAAATAAATAATATATATATATACATATATATATAAAAAAAGTTAATAGTTAAAATATAATTTTTATTTTGTATAATATTTACTATTTTTTTTATGTAAAAGTACTCACCTTCCTGTAATATTCCTAAAATATTTCTTAGTAATAAATGTAATTATTTTTGTATTTGGAACTTTTCTCTTTGGGCCTATGCTGACAAAGGGGCTTTACTGCCAAGTCGGACTATTCCAGCAAACAGATTCTAAATAAAATAAATAAAATGAATAAACTATCTGCAATATCTTTAAAGCAGAAGTCATTAAACTAAACGTGATTTGATTCCTGCAGGAATTGAACATTAGACATTAAAAATCTGATGTCCCATCATACATCATATATGACTTATTAAATATTATTTTGTATTTAGAGTAAGGTCCTGACCTAACAGTTAAAAAAGCAACTTGAATGAAGAATGCACCATCTTCATGACTGTTCATTGGTAACAAGATCTAAAATGCACTATGTATGCATGGTATGTAAGGATTTTGTGCAAGTATTTAGGGTTAAGAACCAATAATAATTGGTACTAACCCTGTACTGGTAATAGACAGGCTTAATTTGTCATTACTCTGTGAAACATTAATAAGTGTGCAAAAAGGCTAATCAGAGGAGGTAAACTGCAGATGGCAGGAATATACAATCATCTTACTCAAAGACTAATACTTCTTTGGATTTCGAGGATGGCTGAAAGAAAACAGAAAGATAGGATTGTGGAAGCACTGATGTTTGACTGGTTTAAGTTATTTATTTATTTATTTGCAATACAGAATAAAAAAATCAATAATCCACAAAGTCACTGAAAAAATCAAATAGTGCAAGGTTCTTTTCGGAAATAAGCCCACACAATAGCTCCTAGAAAAGCTGTATAAGCACTTTTATTCCTTTATTCATTCATAAAAAACAGAACTTCATCAGATACAAATCATACATCATTTCCTACTCCTTTTATATAGCATACCAAATCATGTGATTAAACGTTTCATTTGATTTAAAAACTTTCATTTAAAAATGAGTACATTATTCATTCCATATATAAGACATTCTAAAAAAACACCCTAAAAACACACATACCCTTTCATTTGGAGCAAAAAAAACACTTTTATACTTAAATGTATTTTCACAATCCCCGCTGCCACCTTCATATTAACAATAAAAACTCCCCAATGGATACTATTCTAAATTTTTTATTGTTAAAAGGACTAACTCTATACATTTATCTATTTGTTTCCATATTTTTATAATATTTTAAATCTTTTCTGCCCTAAAATTTAGTAAACTACTACATGATATCCTATCATTTAAACCTGGTAAGGTACAAGCATTCAGTAAAACCTGCCATTACATTTCCCTATATTCCCGCAGATTAGACCAATCACCTCCTCGTTCCTGCTTTTTAATTTTTTCCAGCATGCAAAACCTGAATTTTTTGAATTCTTTACAAACCGTACTATGCCTATAAAGGGCATTGGCCCCATCCTGTCTCCTAATAGCATAGTTATGTTGGTAAACCCTCTTTCTTAGTTCATTCTTCATTTTTCCTATGTAATAAGCGACACATGTCTGACACAGGGCTACATAAACCACCCCCTTTGTCTGACAATTATACACCCCTTTTATAGGGATAACTCTTTGATTTCCTTCAATAACTAGGTTCTTAGTCTCATACATAAACCTACATTCCCTACAGTTTCCACACTTACTCATTTTTCCTAAAGCTGACCTATTATCCTGACCCTGATTTCTTTTGAATAGGGATTTAATATTACATCCTTTCCTATAAACAATCTTAGGATTGGGACCCACTTTCTCAAGTAATCCAAAGGCCCCAAATACCCGACACCAGTTCTTCTCCAAAATCGTCCTTATCTCTAATGAATAACTGTCATAGGTCATAACACAACAAAATGAATCCACAATATGTTATCTGTCACCCATCCCTACTTCAGCATTCTTTGTCAAAGGTGGATACCATTCCACCCTTCTATCATCACATGTTCCTGTCCATCAAGAAGATTTTTGGGCTATCCTCTATCTATCAACATACCTTTTAACACACTCAATTCCTCCAAGAACTTATTGTTATCACTAGTAAGTCTCGAGGTCCTAATCATCTGTCCTTTCACAAGATTTTTCTTTTGCCAAAATGGGTGATAATTTTGAAAGTGTAGTAAGCTATTTGAATATGTAGGTTTCCTATATATACATGACTCAAAGAACCCCTCACAAACTTTTATACAAATGAACATCCAAATAATTAAACATTTTATCTCCCACTGTGCTCGTAAAAGTTAGCAACTTCGTTGTCTTGTTAATATATTCAACAAATTCAATCACCTCATCCTCAGTACCTTCCCATTGGCTTTAAAAACCTTTCATTGAGAATGATTTGTTTTAATTAAATTATCAGCTAACTTATTAATTATTCAATTAAATACACGCCTCTTGGCTAAGCCTCCCTATAAATATGCTGTTTGTTTTTAACAATATACTGTCTGAAGAAGCGTATCATAGCATACGCGAAAGCGCTCACCGTTTCTCTTTTTCTTTTCCGAATAAATTGTTTATGCAACGTGGAGAGTCAGAAGTTTTTTGTTCTACACTTTACCGCTGGTTTTAACTTCAGACTCCTCAGCTGTTAGAGATCTGTTTTTGTTCTTTATCTGTTTGGCTACTTTTCGGATCTCTACAGCACACGTTATGGCTAATTTGGAAGTCGAACTGGATTACAACCCAGAACCGAGGAGATTAACTAATGAACAGCAATGGACTGCCATTACTTCATGTAAGTCAAATCCTTTATTGGCTCTGGATTTGAATGTTCCAGTTCCAAATACAATGGATACCGATATTGACAATATAGAGCTTTTTAATTCTAATATGAAAGTGCTTGAAAACGAGCTGTATAAATTACAGAGGATGATATGGCAGCGCAAACATCTAGAGGCATGCCTTCACTATAAGCTGATTCCGAGAGGGATGCGTATTCTTGTCATGCCAACATATGGCGATACGCACCCAACACTGCTCAAAAAATGGCAAGACATTAATATTGAAGCCAGTTACAAGCACATGCAGCTTCTCATTGACTATTTTGAACCGCTTGAGAGAGAGCTATTGTCTAAAGTCAATGACATCAATACTGAGTTGCGTAACAACTTTTCTAATCCCTTTTGTGTATGGAAACTTGAAAATATGTACAGTCAAGTTAACACCTATGCTATGAAGCTTCAACAGACTAAACTCAAGAAGCTTCAACGTGACTTTAGGGATTTTTCAACGAGTTGTGTGTTTGTTTGGCCGAGGAGGTTTGACAACTACTCCACAAAAGAGAATTCTGGTCCGAATTCAGCGCCCTTGGATCGTACACTTACAGCGCCAACTCCCATTGGTCCATCGACATCTGAATCTTTGCTTGGCCCAAGCAAAGATATGTCTCAAGAATCGTTTACCACGCCGCCAGAAACTTTTGCTTCAGTTACTAGTGCAGCCCTCATCTCTACGCCGCTTCCTAACCAAGAAGCGAACAATGCAGCTAAATCATTGCAATACAACATGGGAGCCATCAGTAAACGGCGTACTGAAGACAACACTCCTTTTTTACCCCTACCAATAAGGAAGCCATCATTTACGAAGGGAAGAAGGAACAGTTGGGAAAGCAGAAAAAGAAAACTATCCAGCGAAACGAATGTATATCAACCCAGAAGACAGAGGCAGTAAGCACGCTTTATTTCAACATGTCTAGATATGTTTTGAATGCTAATGACATTGAATTGTTAAATAATGGTCTGTCATTCATTCCCTCACGGGGAAGTAAACTATCAGACATTTTGATTGACTTGCGTTTGTTCGCTCGTTCAGTTACTTTGAAATTACATTTTGCAAAGGATAAGAATAACACTACTAGCAATGATGTTAACATTCCTCTATATAGAAAGAAAAGTTCTTTTGTACCTGTCATGCCAGCCCACGTAGATTCTTTTGTTAAATTATGTGAAATTGATTTCTACAAATACTTTTATAATGGAAAAAAGAAATGTACCTACTTTAATATGTCAAGCGACACTATGAAGTCGCTACGGAATTTTAGTTATGATTATTCCTTAACTTTTAGGCCAGTAGATAAAGGGGGAGGCATAGCCATATTTGATACTGCTGATTACAATGTTTTAATGAATGACATGCTAAATGTTGATGCTACTTATCTTTTAATCGATCAAGTTAAGCTTAGTCAAATAATCAAAACCATCAAGGAAGACCTTTATGATATGCTTATGTGTTACCAGATACCCAATAGCTTATATGAATTCTTTTCTATTGATACCCCAGTAGTACCTATTATTAAAGGGCTACCAAAAATGCACAAGGGGATTAAACCACCACCGATGCGCCCGATAGTATCTGGAGCAAAATGGATTACTGAGAACATATCAATTTATCTGGAGAAAACCTTAAGACCTCTAGTAGATGCCATCCCTACGATCCTCAAAGATACCTACCAGCTTATAGACTACTTACACTCACTAGATTTTGCTTTTATACAAGATAAACATCTCCTTATCACGATGGATGTACAAAGTCTTTTTACTTCAATTCCCGAT
This sequence comes from Protopterus annectens, assembly GCF_019279795.1. Taxonomy (NCBI): domain Eukaryota; kingdom Metazoa; phylum Chordata; order Ceratodontiformes; family Protopteridae; genus Protopterus; species Protopterus annectens. The sequence continues at coordinate 335,119,068 of NC_056731.1, read as the reverse complement.
GATGTTGGGATTGAAGCTATATGTGAATTGCTACAACACACTCACACTGTAAATGGGAATACAACGATTTTAGTTTGTCAACTATTGGAATTGGTACTTAGCAATAATGTGTTTGCATTTGGGGGTGACCTATACCTACAGACTTGTGGTGTGGCTATGGGAACCCCCTGTGCAAACACATATGCTAATTTAGTTGTATATCACTGGGAATTGAACTATGTTTTTCAACATACTTTATTTCATAAAGTTCTAGTCTATAGGCGCTTTGTGGACGACATTTTAGTCATATGGGATGGCTCAGTGGAGGAGTTTCTTACTTTCAAAACATATTTAGAAACTACTACCACGTTTCTTAGATTTTCAGTTGAAACTTCATATTTATCTGTAAATTTCCTGGATGTTAGTTTAAACATCAGGAAAGGCAGATTAGTATCCACCCTTTATAAGAAAAAATGTTGGAGGAATACAATCCTGAAATATGACAGCATGCATCCGCGTCATACTTTTAAAGGAATACTGAGAAGTCAATTTACTAGATTATGTAAAATATGTACTGACACAGATGATTTAAAAAGAGAAGCTGATAATATGGTAGACATGTTCTTAGAAAGAGGTTACGACTATGATTTGATAATGGAAGTTAGAAATAATATTCTACCACAAGAAAATTTAGCATTGGAAAATATAAAGAATAATTATTGTTCCTCTGTTTTTAAAAGTGATACGTATAATTACAGGGAGAGAGTATCCTTCATTACGACTTATACCAATGATTTTTTGAACATCAGGAAAACACTATTTAATAACTGGAAAGTCCTATTAACAGATGAATCTACAGTGAAAATAGTAGGTGTTACTCCTCATATAACCTATAGGAGCAACAGAAATCTGAAATCCTTACTATGCGATAGACCACCCCAGATAAAACATGATTTGCAGAATTTAAATAATTTTTTTGGAACCTACCCTTGTCAACATTGTAATTATTGTAGGTTCATTACTAAGTTACAAGATTTTATACATCCTGAATTTAATTATGTTTTCAAACCAAGATTTAAAGCTACATGTGATACCTCGGGACTAATTTACTTGGCCACTTGTGAGTGCTGCACTGCCTTTTACATAGGCCTTCCCAAAAGGAAACTTAGAAATAGAATATATAACCACCAGTACGATATTAAAAAGAAAAATGAATTAAACGCTCTAGCTAAACATATAATATCTAATCCATCACATACTTTTGTATTTAGAGTGTTGCAAACTGTGGAAGCTAATGTTAGAGGTGGTGACTACATAAATTTGATTGAACTAAATGAATTAAAATGGATCCTTAGACTCAGAGGCCATTGTCCTCCAGGTTTGAACAATCATATTACAATAAGATCTTTTCTTAATAATCGGAGATGATTTTAGAACTTGATGCATAATTATTTATATATTCTGTTTATATATATTCTATTTTTTATCCTAGGGGTTTTACTATACATATATACATGTTTTTATTCTTTGTACTATATTATAGTTACATATTTTTACTTTATCTAGTGGTTTATGGCACTTCCTATTATTGAGCATGTTAAAGCATTATTGAAATGTGGCTCTTTAAGCAAGGTTATAATATATATATCAATTTATTTTATATTTATTTATTTATTTATTCATTTATTTATCTATCAGGTAGATATTTGATTAACTTATATAAATGAATAGATAATAATAATAATTTACGATTAAATATATGAATTGATATTTTTAGTTTTTTGCTGGTTTATGAAATATTTAATATTTAACATCTATATATTTATATATCAGCATATTATGGTAGGATGTATATGCTTTTAGTATTAAAGTTTTGAATAGAAAGGTTATTCTAGATCTCCTTGACATTATAAATAATATATTGACTTATTTTATTCCATTTTTTATTTTATTTCCATATCATTCTGTATATATTTTAAGCATATTTATTTATTCATTTGTTTCTATGTATATATATATTTATTATTAGTATGTAATATTACTATTTATTATATATCAAATATCATTTTTTGAAAGGGTAGAAAAAGAGATGATTAAATACTATACATGACGCTATATAATGTCACACATGGAATAAATGTATATATATCTAAGTGGTTTTAAAATGTGTTTAAATATATGTATGATTCACCAGATTTAAAGTACTTAGTACTTCTGTTTTGGTTTGCATATTGTTCTGTGGCTTTAAAAACCTTTCATTGAGAATGATTTGTTTTAATTAAATTATCAGCTAACTTATTAATTATTCAATTAAATACACGCCTCTTGGCTAAGCCTCCCTATAAATATGCTGTTTGTTTTTAACAATATACTGTCTGAAGAAGCGTATCATAGCATACGCGAAAGCGCTCACCGTTTCTCTTTTTCTTTTCCGAATAAATTGTTTATGCAACGTGGAGAGTCAGAAGTTTTTTGTTCTACACTCTACCTTCCCATAATATTAGGATATCATCAAGAAATCTAAAATATTTATAAATATTTTCTTGTACCTAGAATTCAGCACAAAGTTGGTTTCCCAAAACCAAAGCACCATGTTTGCAAATATGGGTGCCACAATTGCACCCATTGCAACTCCTCGGGTCTGTTTAAAGTATTCACCCTGAAACCACACAAAGTTATTATTTAACACTAAATCCATTAAGGTGGACAACACGTAAACTGTATCACTAGAGAAATTAGTCCCTTTCCTGAGTGCACCCAAAAACATTTCCATCCCTTCCTCATGAGGGATACTCAAATATAAATCTTTCACATCAATACTCACAAATAACACATGTTCCCTATAATGCGTCTTTGCCAGGCTTTTTATCAAGTGCCATGAGTCTTTAAGTACATGATCTTTCTCATCAAAAAATGTTTTCAAATGAAAATCCACCATTTTTGCCAATGGCTCAGTTTTACTCTCTCCCTGCCACTATTGGCTTCATTGGTGGGTCCTCCAGGGATTTTTGGATCTTCGGGATCCCAAAAAGACAAGAAGGCATACCCAGTTCCAAGGGTTAACACTCAACCAAGGATTTCGTTTGTGGAATCAGAGGGGTTACCAATGGATGAAATCTGCAATCAGGAGGAGGAAGAAAGGGAAGTGTTTAGAGACCCTAAGACCCATTCTAATAACAGACAGGATTTTTAACAACTTCCAAGACGTTCAGTGAGGCTGAAAAGCAAAAATGGACAATGGACCCCAAGGAACAAGGGACAAAACCGCGGGGGGTATCAAGGTCCACAGGGGGGGGGTCGAGGCAGATGGACAAGTGGAACCCCACGATACCACCAGTGGTAAGTGAACTGTACATGTGTGGATTCCTTGGGGTCGATAAAGTGTTTAAAAATGTTTATGAGATTGATGGTTCTGAAAATAGTATAAATGTTTTGAATAGTCAGAAACAATTACTATCTCATGAAAATTGCTTTGACATATTAAATGACATTAAGAATGATATCTATGAAGTAGATTGTATACAACATGGGATTATTGATGAATGTGAGGGAAGTCATGAAATGTGTGTTTTAATGGGTACATATGAATGTGATTTATCTGAACAGGAGCAGTTAAACACAAATCTGTCTGAAGCTGAAGGGACTAACATGACTGTTAGTGAATACAAGGGTTTAAGGATTTTCAACTACACTAACAAAATATTAGATGAACATCATGGGAAATTATTGTCAAAAGGATTTACCTTTGTTCCTAAAGGGCAGAACCATGGGGTGGACACAATTTTGGATGTGAAACTATTTGCTAGGACAGTTAATTTGAAACTATTAATGGAGAAGGGTGTTGGGGGTGAAACTCTAAAAACACCATTGCATAGAAAAAGTACGTACAACCCCCCCCCCTGCTACCTCTGGTGGCCATTTTTGAAAAATTATCTGAAATGGAATCAGAAATTTGATGAGTGGACGAACCAAACAGGTTTGTGATAATTTAACCAAGGATGAACATCGGGTTCTGAGGGAGCTAAGGAAAAACCAGCAGGTTCGGATTATGAAACCTGATAAGGGGGGAGGGGTAGTAATCATGAATCAATATGATTACACTAATCGAATGTTAACTTATTTGAATGATAGTACATACTTTAGTATAGCTTCTCTGAATGAGATTAACATTTTTAATAGTAACTTGAAAACAGAAAAAGCCCTGGAACAGTCGACACAATAAAACTAATAAACCAAAATCCGTTCCTGGTCACAGCATGTAAAGAGCACTGGCACAAACTGAATTACCGTAAATCCACTTTATTAACTACTAAAACATACAGGTTGAGCGCTTTCATCTATTAAATATAGACTTCATCAGAACGCTGCTCATAAGAAGTATTCAACTTAAATACACATCCATACCAATCAAATTCTCAATAAGTTACAATTAGAGTCTTAAAGTGCCCAGTGCATAATTCCCTTGCCCTATACCTAATTACATAAATTATTCCGTAAAATTCATTGAAACCTTGCAAATTAATAATCCATTTCTAAAAACATTGGTTAAAAAACATTGACAATATGAATAAGAATACTTTCAAATGCTCTGTGTAAAGTTAAAAAAAAAATAATTGAACATGTGAATGAAAGACCAAATCCATCACCAAAAGTCTATCCACTGTTCTCTAATATAGATTTGATGGATATATGTTCATTAATAATAAGGAAATAAAAGTAATCCGTAGACTGATATCACCGTTTTCCAAAATTTATTGTAATACACTAAGCGCTTTCATCCAGCCAGTCTGTGGGTTTCATCAGAGTAAAAAACTTTAAAAACCTTTGCATTTTTATACAATTCAAATCTCCCTTCAACCAATCACATATCTAATTCAATTAAATTGTGATTCAAAATCAATTAATACTTTTCCTCTTATTTTTGTTGCATTAATCTATTTAATTAAATTAAATTAAATTAACAACACAACGCATCACAATAAATACAATAACCAACAATATTTCTCAGAAAATATGTACATGTAACTATGTAATTATAATAATAATAATAATAATAATAATAATACTAAAAACTTCCTATGTATAACTTCATATGCACCAACCCTGATTCATAAATACATCCTAATTTACAGTAAGTAATAAAATAAATAATGTTCCATAAATATATCTATCTAAAATGTATAATACTAAGAACTTCTTATACTAACAATCAATGTGTTTGTTCAATCATATTTTTAAGTTCTAAATTGTACAATTCTTAAATATGTATGAATAAATATTAAATAAATTAAAATGTGTGTATGTATTTGATTATAGTAGTTTCTATTGTTGTTATTAATATGCATGTATTCTTTTATTCTGTTTACTTAATATAAAAACATGTTAAATACAATATGATTTGTTCTTTAAAATACTAGAAATGGAAATATGTTTATTAATACCAGGCATATTACTGGCATTAAGCCTGAGTTGCCATAAACCTTCCTTTGTTTCCAATAGGTTATTCACATCTCCTTCCTTGTTAATATTCTCTGGGATCCTATCAATTACAAAAAATTTAAACCTTTTGAAATCCAGGCATTTTGTACTGTGTAAGTATAAGGAACTTGTTACCCTCTTGTTTTTAATGTCTCTATTATGTTCCATTATACGCTCTTTTAATTTCCTTATAGTTTTACCTACATAGTAGGCAGGACATGATAAACATGTTGCTAAATATACCACCATCTTAGTGTTACAGTTAGCATGATCTGGACATCTAATAGATCTGTTAAAATTTTGCACCATTACATAGGGACCATCATTAATAAATTTACAGGGTCTACATAACCCACATTCTTTCATTCTTGAATTCTTATATTGTCGGTCACTCTCAAAGTATTCTTTTAGATTTTTCCCCCTACTAAATACAATACTGGGACTGTTACCTATGATGTTCGTAATGTCCAATTTATTATTGAATACCTTTTCCCATGTTTCTTTTACCGTGTTAATAATTATACTTGTATTAATATTAAATGGTAATATTAATGCTCCTGTTTTACTCGTATTATTAGTTTTTTCACTTGTGTTTGTTGAACTTCCATACCTCAAAATAGGTTTAAAATTGTCTTTCCTTTTAACCTCGACTTCATTTTTTAATTCAGTTAATAACTGTTTTGGGTAGCCTCTGTCCAAGAACATATCAATGAGTCTGTCTATCTCATTTTTGTAAACCATCTCATTGCTTATGATCCTAGATAGTCTTACCATTTGTCCATTCAATAGGATCTTTTTTTGGAAGCACGGGTGACAACTGTTAAAATGCAAAAACGAGTTAGAGTAGGTTTTCTTCCTGTATATATTTGACTCTATATTTTCTTCTTTTCTCTGCAACTGAATATCCAAATATTCACAGCTGTCTTTATGAATATTGTACGTAAATCTTAAAAAGGGAGTAGTGTTCTCCAAGAATGTCACAAATTCCAAAACCTCTTCTTCCTTTCCCTTCCAAAAAATGATTATATCATCTAGAAACCTAAGGTATAGTGTTATTTTGGACCAGAAGCTGCTTGTAAATATTTTTTGTGTCTCCCAGTTTGCTAAAACTAAATTTGCATAGATAGGTGCACATTTTGCTCCCATGGCCACACCTGAATGTTGCCTAAAGAATTCACCTTCTAGTTGGAAATATTTTTTTGTTAATACCATTTCCATCATTTCTATTAACAGTCTTCACTTGACCGTATGTAAATCACTGTGGGTCTCTAAACTTGCCTCAAACATTTTTAGGCCAAGATCATGTGGTGTTACCAAAAATAAACTGACTATATCAATTGTAACCATAATGGTGACCTTGTTAATATATGACAAATGTTCCTTCACAACTTCCAAGCAATTCCAGGAGTCCCTTAGAATATGAGGTAGTTTCTTTACAACTTCTTTGCAATTCACATCTATATAATGTGCCATGGCTTCAAATTTAGAACGTTTTGCTGAAACTATTGGTCTAAAGGGGGGGTTGTTCGTACTTTTGTGGATTTTTGGTATACCAAAAATCGAAGGTGTGATTGGATGTTCTACTAGCAAATAGTTGTATTCCTCTCTGCTTATCTCACCTTCAATCAGGTATTCGTACAGTTGCCAATCAATCTTAGTATATGCTTTTACCATTTCATATCTTGAAACTCTTTCATATATATCATTGTCGCTTAACATGCCTGACATTTTGTTCTGATAATCCACCTTGGTCATCACCACTACGCCACCCCCTTTATCAGGTTTCATAATTCTGTACTTATCAGATGTTGTTAATTCTTTTAAGCAAAACCTTTCGGCTGTTGTTAAATTGTCCTTAAATTCACACCGTCCCCTTAGCACCCTCCTGATCTGCATATCACACAGCATTTCAAATAAATAAATAACTGAATTTTGAGGTGGAATAAAAGTACTTGTTCTCTTTAAAGTAAAATTTTTAGTGTCCATCTCTATATTTTTATTGACACTTTTTGAAAAGAACATTTTTAAGTTTAATAATTCAGTCTTAAATTAACCATAACTTTCCCAATATCAAGTTTAAAATTGGGAACATAACTAAATCCGTTTTTAAAAAGTGACACATAATTGTGACAAAGGTTTATATCTGTATAATTATATACTGCAAATCCACTTTCTTTCATTATAACACAGTTAAATTCTTGATTAATATTACTGCTGTCCATCACATCCAGAAATTCAATATTTTCAACACATTTAGAAAAAAATAAATCATTATACACAGTGTTGTCAAATAAATCCTTCTCTTTTTCTACGTACTCATTCTGTGTTATATCAATATCAGACAATGTGTTCATTTTTTTCTCAAAAGTTCTGACAACCTTGTCTAATGATATATCAACCTGTTCATTCAATAATGTGAGTTTGTTCTGTACCTTCTTTGGAACTTTTGTTGTTGTTGACCCTGGTAACGATCCCTTATACGCTCTGACCTCCTTATAACTGGTTCCTCTAAAAAAGCTTTGTCTATATTTTCCGTATTATTTTGTCCCCTTGTTTGATTTTGATCCTCCATTTGCTGTGTCGTGTCATCACCATCAATAATGTGGTCATTCATACCTGTATTATTGTTTGTCGTTCTATAACACTTATATTCCCTAAAATGTGCGTAACCCTTTCTATTTATGTAATCCTCAGTGTCCATATGTAATTTACTGTTTTTTATGTCTAGTCCCTTGTTAACAAATCTATCCATGTCTAATATAATATTATTAAATCGATGTTTGTTGTATTCAAACAATAAATCATTTCGTATACTATTGTCTAAAGTAATCAATGTTTCATTCAACCTGGCAAGTTTTAAATTATTGTTCTTAATAATTAATCTCATCAATTCCATACCTGTGTTGTCAAAAATATCCATAAGTTCATTAAACAACTCACTGTTATGTTCAAACCCAAAGGGTAATTTAAACACACAAAGTCCTTTGGGCACCTGTTTTAACTCCAACAACCTCTCAAGATAAACATTGTCCATTTGGAGTGTCTTAAACCTTCTGAAAGTCTTTTCAAAGTCCTGCAGTTGTTTGTTTAAACATCCCATGTCTCGAGCATTATTACTGGTTGGAATAACAAATTTAGGAGCTGAAAGTACATCCTTTATATCAGGAATCCTCTGGCCACTTCTACCATTAGCTTTCACATCATCTCTAGCGTTCGTGCTGGAATTCGGAAGTGGAACTTCCTGCCCTTGAGTTCCTGTCCTTGAGCATAATGTTCGGCTTCCAATAAAATCCCTCGAACCATCACTAGCCGATGGAACACTCTGTGATGTACCTGGTGTAGAGTGTATTGTGAACAATTGTTCCTCAGTCTCTGTCAATGAAACATTACCATTTTCTAAATTGTTGTTAGTCCCATTACGAACTGTAGTGTCAGTTCTTTGTTCCTGCAATGTAGCTATAAGGCATTGCGTGATCAGCAATTGCTGTTGTAGAAGCTGTTCCATTATCTTTAAATCTCAAAAATCTGAAAAATCTGCAATGTAGCTATAAGGCATTGCATGATCAGCAATTGCTGTTGTAGAAGCTGTTCCATTATCTTTAAATCTCAAAAATCTGAAAAAACTAATAATACGAGTAAAACATGATAATTAATATTACCCTTTAATATTAATACAAGTATAATTATTAACACGGTAAAAGAAACATGGGAAAAGGTATTCAATAATAAATTGGACATTATGAACATCATAGGTAACAGTCCCAGTATTGTATTTAGTAGGGGGAAAAATCTAAAAGAATACTTTGAGAGTGACCGACAATATAAGAATTCAAGAATGAAAAAATGTGGGTTATGTAGACCCTGTAAATTTATTAATGATGGTCCCTATGTAATGGTGCAAAATTTTAACAGATCTATTAGATGTCCAGGTCATGCTAACTGTAACACTAAGATGGTGGTATATTTAGCAACATGTTTATCATGTCCTTCCTACTATGTAGGTAAAACTATAAGGAAATTAAAAGAGTGTATAATGGAACATAATAGAGACATTAAAAACAAGAGGGTAACAAGTTCCTTATACTTACACAGTACAAAATGTCTGGATTTCAAAAGGTTTGTATTTTTTGTAATTGATAGGATCCCAGAGAATATTAACAAGGAAGGAGATGTGAATAACCTATTGGAAACAAAGGAAGGTTTATGGCAACTCAGGCTTAATGCCAGTAATATGCCTGGTATCAATGAACATATTTCCATTTCTAGTATTTTAAAGAACAAATCATATTGTATTTAACATGTTTTTATATTAAGTAAACAGAATAAAAGAATACATGCATATTAATAATAACAATAGAAAATACTATAATCAAATACATACAAAAATTTTAATTTATTTAATATTTATTCATACATATTTAAGAATTGTACAATTTAGAACTTAAAAATATGATTGAACAAACACATTGATTGTTAGTATAAGAAGTTCTTAGTATTATACATTTTAGATAGATATATTTATGGAACATTATTTAATTTATTACTTATTGTAAATTAGGATGTATTTATGAATCAGGGTTGGTCCATATGAAGTTATACATAGGAAGTTTTTATTATTATTATTATTATTATTATAATTACATAGTTACATGTACATATTTTCTGAGAAATATTGTTGGTTATTGTATTTATTGTGAGGCGTTGTGTTGCTAATTTAATTTAATTTAATTAAATAGATTAATGCAACAAAAATAACAGGAAAAGTATTAATTGATTTCGAATCACAATTTAATAGAATTAGATATGTGATTGGTTGAAGGGAGATTTGAATTGTATAAAAATGAAAAGGTTTTTAAAGTTTTTTACTCTGATGAAACCCACGGACTGGCTGGGTGAAAGCACTTAGTGTATTACAATACATTTTGGAAAACAGTGATATCAGTCTACGGATTACATTTATTTCCTTATTATTAGCATTTTGTTGTGTTCATATTTTTCATTAATATGTTCATTAATACCTGGGTACACGGAGGCATTTAATTTAATCTGCCATCTTGCCTCCTTCTCCCCCAATCTTTTCTTTATGCTACCACCCCTCGGGTTGTCCTTAATTTCTAACATGCCAAAGTGAAAGGATGAACAGGTTGTATTTACGTCTAGATGTTTCCATAAAGCATTGTTTCCATTCTTCTTTCTAATACTGTAACAATGGTCATAGATTCTATTTCTCAAACACCTGTCAGTTTTTCCTACATAAAAACAAGGACAGTTGGTACATTTTGCTAAATAAATCAGGTGCTTGGTCCTGCAGTTCCCTTTCTGAAACTTAACCTCAGTCAGGTTGACATTCTGTAATGTAATTGAGGGGGTACTAATAATTAGACTACACTGGTTGCAAGTGCCACACCTGGTGGTTCCTCTCTGTATATCATAAATATTATTCCTTATTATTTTCTTCTCCAGTTGAAATTTCATATTATTACCATTTCTTGATACAAAATTAGGCATATCCCCCACTATCTTAAAAACATTACTGTCTGTCTTTAATATGTTCCAGTTCTTCTGGATTATTTTTTAATATCCCTACTATAAGGTGCAAATTGCAGGACACATGCCCTTGTATATTCAATCCTACCATCACTGTCCTTGTCAGTAGGAGCTCCCCCTCTGTTACTGGGACCAGTGCCTAGAAGTGGTTTGTACTTTTTCCCCCATTCATTTTTCACATAATTAGTAACATCTGTCACCATCGCCAGGGGGTAACCCCTACTTTAAAAAAAAAACCCCGATCAGATCTAGTTCAATAATCAGATCTGAAAAATCAGAGGTCATCCGGGCCACCGTAATACATTGACCTTTAATAATATTTCTTTTATGACTACTAGGGTGGCAGCTCAAGTATTGTAGGTAAGAATTACTAAAGGCATCCTTCCTATACACATTAGATTTAAATTTCCCTTTTTCTACTGTTATTCGGGTGTCTAAATAGGAAATAGATTTTCTATCCACATTAAAGGTGAATTTAAGATAATCAGTTCTAGTATTTAGATAGTCTTTGAACTCTCCTAACTCTTTTAACTCCCCTTTCCATATTACAAAGATATCGTCCAAAAATCTGAGATAGCATACCATTTTCTTAAACCAATCCGTTTTAAAAATAAATTCGGTTTCCCAATCCAATAAAAACAGATTAGTAAATATGGGGGCAGAAGCCGCCCCCATAGCTACCCCTTTTCTTTGTATGTGGTATTCCCCTTCATACATAATATAATTGTGTGATAGGACGATATCCATGAATTCCAGTATAAGGGAAATTGTGTCCCATGTCAAATTCCCAAAGTTCCTAATACTATGGGAAAACCTTAACATTCCCTCCTGTTGGGGTCTACTCAAAAAGAGATCAACTACATCTATTGTGGTTAACCACATCTCTTCTGTAGCCAAATCCAGTTCGAGTCGCCCCAAGAAATCCCATGAATCGATCACAATGTGCTTAATTTTACTATAAATAGGCTTTAGCCATGTGTCTATTATTTTCCCCAAGGGAAAAGTTTTGGATTTGCTACCAGATATTATGGGCCGGAAGGGGGGTATCTACCAAATCTTTATGCACTTTAGGAATACCTACTATAGTGCTAATAATAGGAAATTCTACTTTTAAGAAGTTATACAAATCCACATCAGTTCTATCTTCCAGTAACAAATCTTCCAAATACAAATTGATCTTGTGGTACCCTATGCTTACTTCATTAAGAGATGATATGGCATAATTTCCAGAATTTAACAAAATACTATTGATTTTGTTTGCATATTCTTCTGTCTCATAAATGACTGCCCCCCCCCCCTTTATCCGGTTTCATAATCATTATATTATTGTTGGTTTGAAATTCTTTCAATATTTTGTATTCATTCCTATTAAGATTGTAGTTCCTTCTGCATGATCTACTGTTCTTACCATAAAGATATATCTCATCTATGACAACTTTCTCAAAAATAGCAAGGGTATTATTCAAAGGAGGTGTAAATACGCTTTTCTTTTTAAATACTGCATTTTGAGTACCCTTTTTACCGTCAAACAGGGCGGCTAAATTGAGTTTCCTTAAATATTTTTTGAACTCCACGATGTAGTCAACTACACAAATATTGTTGGGAACAAATTTCATCCCTTTGGAAAGTAACGTAAAATGTTCTTCTTTGAGTTCAATATTTAAATAATTATAAATGTTAAATTCACCATACCTACTAATAATGTCATTCACCTTCACAATACTTAACTCCTTCTCTCCTGGTTTGGATTCCTGTATCCCCCTTGTTTTCCCCCATAATTTATGCTCCCCTTTCTCTTTCCTTGGTACTCCTCCCTGTGGGTTATCCCCCACCTTATATCTTCCTCTAAAAAATCGGGGGTGGGGGGCATCCTACGTTGCCATTCTCCTCTATTATAATTTCTGGTACCATATTTCTGGGGTGGACCAGTTCTCTTTATCAGGTAGCTCCTTTTTGTATTGTTATTACCATGTTCCCATCTGTACACATTCCCATTTTCATATTGTTCCAAATCCCTTTTCATCTTCCTACACTTCCTCACATATTGCTTCATAACTTGACTTTCTACCCATGTGTATTGGGTGTTCAAATACAGTTCACATTCTTCAAAAAGTAGGTCATTTACAATAGTGTGATTAAGCTGTTCTAGTTCAGCCATTAAAATACAAATTTTTTTATCATTGCAACTTACTATAAACCTCATAAAAGTAAAACCAAAATTGTCAAACATTTTTGCACATTCATCCATACTGCCTGCATCCAAGTCAACACCCATGGGATATTTAAAAAATCTTAATCCCATAGGGACAATACTCCTATCCAAACATTTTTTCAGATACATATTTTCTAACTGTACACTTTTAAGAAGCTTTAATTTTTTTCCAAAGTCATAAATGATATCCTTAAGTGTTTTATTGTCAGCCACTTCTGTATCGTTGTTTTCACCTATGTTATCTTGCCTAATTCCTCCATCGAAGTCAAATTCAGCCACCATAAAGTTGTTAAAATTGTATTGCACACCCGACCCTACATTTTTTTGAAAACAAGAATTTGTCACAGTACCTGCTCACATAGTGTTGGTTCCCATAGCGTACGTTCTTTTGAGCGCAGTCCGCTTGGGCTTAGCGCCCGAGATATTGTAGTCTAACTCCGATCCACATCCTTTAGCTGTAGGGTGAAAACCTACACCCTCGTTGTCCCCCTGATGGGATCCATAAGAGTCTCCATACTTCGATTATACGCCATTACCCTGTCCATTAGGAAGGGAACCAGCATTACTACTCATTGGTTGCATACACAATGACGTCATCTCCCGCTCGGTCCTTCCATTTGAATTAGGCTGACTAACCAGTTCGAGCAGCCTCTCATAATGGCCATTTCAGACTGTAGGCCACGAATGTCCTCCCTCCTAGGGGAAACAATGGGGGGTAGCTCATCTAGGGAATCCATGCTTCCACAAAATCAACTTGGAAAACAGAAAAAGCCCTGAAACAGTTGACACAATAAAACTAATAAACCAAAATCCGTTCCTGGTCACAGTATGTAAAGAGCACTGGCACAAACTGAATTACCATAAATCCACTTTATTAACTACTAAAACATACAGGTTGAGCGCTTTCATCTATTAAATATAGACTTCATCAGAACGCTGCTCATAAGAAGTATTCAACTTAAATACACATCCATACCAATCAAATTCTCAATAAGTTACAATTAGAGTCTTAAAGTGCCCGGTGCATAATTCCCTTGCCCTATACCTAATTACATAAATTACTTCCGTAAAATTCATTAAAACCTTGCAAATTAATTATCCATTTCTAAAAACATTGGTTAAAAAACATTGACAATATGAATAAGAATACTTTCAAAGGCTCTGTGTAAAGTTAAAAAATAAATAATTGAACATGTGAATGAAAGACCAAATCCATCACCAAAAGTCTATCCACTGTTCTCTAATATAGGTTTGATGGATATATGTTCATTAATACCTGGGTACATGGAGGCATTTAATTTAATCTGCCATCTTTCCTCCTTCTCCCCTAATCTTTTCTTTATGCTACCACCCCTCGGGTTGTCCTTAACAATTTCTAACATGCCAAAGTGAAAGGATCAACAGGTTGTATTTACGTCTAGATGTTTCCATAAAGCATTGTTTCCATCCTTCTTTCTAATACTGTAACAATGGTCATAGATTCTATTTCTCAAACACCTGTCAGTTTTTCCTACATAAAAACAAGGACAGTTGGTACATTTTGCTAAATAAATCAGGTGCTTGGTCCTGCAGTTCCCTTTCTGAAACTTAACCTCAGTCAGGTTGACATTCTGTAATGTAATTGAGGGGGTACTAATAATTAGACTACACTGGTTGCAAGTGCTACACCTGGTGGTTCCTCTCTGTATAGCATAAATATTATTCCTTACTATTTTCTTCTCCAGTTGAAATTTCATATTATTACCATTTCTTGATACAAAATTAGGCATATCCCCCACTATCTTAAAAACATTACTGTCTGTCTTTAATATGTTCCAGTTCTTCTGGATTATTTTTTTAATATCCCTACTATAAGGTGCAAATTGCAGGACACATGCCCTTGTATATTCAATCCTACCATCACTGTCTTTGTCAGTAGGAGCTCCCCCTCTGTTACTGGGACCAGTGCCTAGAAGTGGTTTGTACTTTTCCCCCCATTCATTTTTCACATAATTAGTAACATCTGTCACCATCGCCAGGGGGTAACCCCTACTTTTAAAAAAAACTCCGATCAGATCTAGTTTAATAATCAGATCTGAAAAATCAGAGGTCATCCTGGCCGCCCTAATACATTGACCTTTAATAATATTCCTTTTTGACTACTAGGGTGGCAGCTCGAGTATTGTAGGTAAGAATTACTAAAGGTATCCTTCCTATACACATTAGATTTAAATTTCCCTTTTTCTACTGTTATTTGGGTGTCTAAATAGGAAATAGATTTTCTATCCACATTAAAGGTGAATTTAAGATAATCAGTTCTAGTATTTATATAGTCTTTGAACTCTTCTAACTCTTTTATCTCCCCTTTCCATATTACAAAGATATCATCCAAAAATCTGAGATAGCATACCATTTTCTTAAACCAATACGTTTTAAAAATAAATTCGGTTTCCCAATCCATTAAAAACAGATTAGCAAATTTTTAATAGTAAACTCAATATGGTTTTGGAGGAGTTATTTCTGGAGTATAGTTTTACTGAGGATGAAATAAGATTTTTGAAGGTTAAATACCCTAAGACCCATTGTTTTTTTGGGATCCCAAAGATCCACAAATCCCTGGAGGACCCACCAATGAGGCCAATATTGGCAGGGAGAGGGATTAAAACTGAGCCATTGACAAAAATGGTGGATTTTCATTTGAAAAAAAATTTTGATGAGAAAGATCATGTACTTGGACTCATGGCACCTGTTAAAAAGCCTGGCAAAGATGGATTATAGGTAATGTGTTATTTGTGAGTATTGATGTGAAAGATTTATATTTGAGTAACCCCCATGAGGAAGGGATGGAAATGTTTTTGGGTGCACTCAGGGAAGGGACTAATTTCTCTAGTGATATGGTTTACGTGTTGTCCACCTTAATGGATTTAGTGTTAAATAATAACTTTGTGTGGTTTCAGGGTGAATATTTTAAACAGACCCGAGGAGTGGCGATGGGTGCAATTGTGGCACCCATATTTGCAAACATGGTGCTTTGGTTTTGGGAAACCAACTTTGTGCTGAATTCTAGGTACAAGAAAAATATTTATAAATATTTTAGATTTCTTGATGATATCCTAATATTATGGGACAGTACTGAGGACGAGGTGATTGAATTTGTTGACTATATTAACAAGACAACCAAGTTCCTGACTTTTATGTGCACAGTGGGAGATAAAATGGTTAATTATTTGGATGTTCATTTGTATAAAAATGTTAGTGAGGGGTGCTTTGAGTCATGTATATATAGGAAGCCAACATATTAGAATAGCTTACTACACTTTAAAAGTGATCACCCATTTTGGCAAAAGAAAAATCTTGTGAAAGGACAGATGATCAGGACCTCGAGACTTACTAGTGACAACAATAAGTTCTTGGAGGAAATGAGTGTGTTAAAAGGTATGTTGATAGATAGAGGATACCCCAAAAATCTTCTTGATGGGCTGGAACAATATGTGATTAATAGAAGGGTGGAATGGTATCCACCTTTGATAAAGAATGCTGAAGTAGTGATGGGTGACAGAGAACCTATTGTGGATTCTTTTTGCTGTGTTATGACCTATGACAGCTATTCATTAGCAATAAGGATGATTTTGTAGAAGAACTGGTGTGGGGTATTTGGGGCCTATGGATTATCTGAGAAGGTGGTCCCAATCCTAAAATTGTCTATAGGAAAGGATGTAACATTAAATCCCTATTCGAAAGAAATCAGGGTCAGGATAATAGGTTAGTTTTAGGGAAAATGAGTAAGTGTGGAAATTGTAGGGAATGTAGGTTTATGTATGAGACTAAACACCTCGTTATTGAAGGATATCAAAGAGTTATCTCTATAAAAGGGGCGTATAATTGTCAGACAAAGGGGGTGGTTTATGTAGCCCTGTGTCAGACATATGCCGCTTATTACATGGGAAAAACGAAGAATGAACTAAGGAAGAGGGTTTACCAACATAAGTATGCTATTAGGAGACAGGATGGGGCCAATGCCCTTTATAGGCATAGTATGGTTTGTAAAGAATTTAAAAAATTCAGGTTTTGCGTGCTGGAAAAAGTTAAAAAGCAGGAACGATGAGGTGATTGGTCTAATCTACTGAAATATAGGGAAATGTTTTGGCAGGTTTTATTGAATACTTGTACCTTACTGGGTTTAAATGATAGGCTATCAATTAGTAGTTTACTAAATTTTAGGGCAGAAAAGATTTAAAATATTATACAAATATGGAAACAAATAGATAAATGTATAGAGTTAGTCCTTTTAACAATAAAAAATTTAGAATAGTATCCATTGGGGAGTTGTTTTTTTTAATATGAAGGTGGCAGCGGGGATTGTGAGAATACATTCAAGTATTAAAGTGTTTTTTTTTTGCTCCAAATGAAAGGGTATGTGTGTTCTTTAGAGTGTTTTTTAGAATGTCTTATATATGGAATGAGTAATGTACTAATTTTTAAATTAAATGAAATGCTTAATCACATGATTTTTTATGGTATATAAAAGGAGTAGGAAATGATGTATAATTTGTATCTGATGAAGTTTCATTTTGTATGAATGAATAAAGGAATGAAAGCGCTTATACAGCTTTTCTAGAAGCTATTCTTTGGGCTTATTTCCGAGAAGAACCTTGCACTATTTGATTTTTTCAGTGACTTTGTGGATTACTTATTTATTTATTTAATTAATTTATTTATTTATTTGCATTTGTTTACCAGGATGGTCCACTAGGCCATAGTGAGCCCATTTTCAGTGAAGGCCCGGGAAGAAAAGCTCCTCAATAAAATACCCACAATACATACAATGCAATAGATCACCATGATCAGTACATACGATGCAAGAGTCACAGGTGAGTACCACAGGATATGAATGACAATTGAATGAGCAAGGTAAAAATCTGACTACAATATTAGATTAGAATATCAAGGATAATGTGGTTTACACAATTAGAATATCACAGGTTAGGATATAACAAGTTAGGATAATTAAGTTACTCCATGAGCAGCTTAGGTTCTAGCAACATAGTCTAAATAATTCACATTTATGAAATCTTAGGCTTAAATATAGGTGAGCAAATATAGCAGATAGTACCAGCACTGTAGTTAAGTAAGTGATTTGAGATAGAAAGAGTTATAACAGAGTACTAATTAATGAAGGTGTAGGATAGTATTAGAAGAGGGAGTCAGGTTTTGGGAAGTGTAGTTTTGGCACATGTGCACTGCCATAGAGAGGAAATGTGCTGTTTCAGGGATTTTTTTAAATAGAGCTGCATTGCTGGTAGTCCTGATTGATGGTGGGAGGATGTTCCACAGTCTTACAATAGTTAAGGAGTAGAGCATCTGACCAGCTGACATGTTTAGTTTTTCTACATTCTGGAGGAGCTCGTTTTCAGATCAGAGAGGTCTGTTTGTTGATATTACAGAAAGAAGGAAGGTATGAGGAGAGATGCCTACAGTGGCAGAAAGTCAAAATAATTTATGAGAAAGCAGTAAAGAAGGCAAGAGGGTATAAGAAGTGTGAGTAGGTTAGAAAAGGACCAAGACAGGTGACAAATAGGGGGCTAAAAAGGAAAGGAACAGGGAATTATTTATCTCTATCTATTTATCAATCTATCTATCTATCTATCTATCTATCTATCTATCTATCTATCTATCTATCTATCTTTGTTTATAGGTAAATTCCAACTGGGATAAAACACTTTTCAGCAGAGGCCTGGGGAGAAAAGTTCCACATTTAACAGCAGTTTTGATATATACATAAAATTCATTTACAAGATATCAGGAGTGCAAAATATAGGCAAGTGTGCATACATGAGAGAAAAGCTTTACAAGAGTTTACATAAATGCCATTTAGAAAGAGAGCATTTACATAGCTTGCACACATTTATACAATGTTGAACATTCATTAGAAATAGACATAGGCTTGTATACAGTAAACAGAGATTTAACATTGCCAAATATACTGTAATATTACCTGTGATTTCTAGCAATTAAAACAATAAAAAGAAGAGGAAGCTTAACCATGGAAATATCTGAAAGTGGGAAGGGTGATAATGAAATATAGTTTGATATGTCAGTGGTAGAGCAACTATGAAAGCATTGTTACACAAAAGACTGAGAAGTGAAGTAAGTGAGAACAGCTACTTGAACAGTTATAAGGAGGATTAGTTTTGGATAGACGAGAAGACAGTGATGCAGCTGTGACAGAGGGGGTCACGGAGATAGTGGTTATCTAATTAAAGAGAAGAAGAGACTGAGTCATCACATAGAGTTTGAAATTTATATCATTTATGTCATCATGGTTACTCCTTGTGGTTTAGTGAGTATCTTTGCAGAGATGAGAGGGGTAGAATCTGACCCATCGTGGGCTTGTACAGGTGTTGCAGAGGAAAGGTGGTAAAAGATACTATTTAAATGGGTTTAAATTAAACGTGTCTTTATACTGAATTGAATGAAGGTCGCTTCATTTTGAGTGAAGTACATCACTGGTCTGTGCAAATGTTTAATATATTACAGAAATGTAATAAAAAGATACAGTAAAAACAAATTTTGTTGATCTTGCAGGTAATTATAATAATTAACAGATGCGAAATGGCCAGTATTTTCAGTATATTAGTCTCAACTGAATGGGTTCATCACTGATGTACTGATCAATAATTATTTCCTACAACATTCACAGCAGTATTTGTTTCTGTTATATGTGAGTTTGTGCGTGTGTGTAAGTACTCCATAGCAATATCAACAATTCATGAAAAAATAAAGAGTTAATCTAGTAGTTCGTCTGGCTAAAAGGAACACCAATTGTATAAGCAGAACAATTCATATTAAAAGTACTGTATAGCACAACAAAAGCAACAACTTTTAAAAGTATTTATAATAAATGATTGCTGGTTACTTTTTTCAATAGCTAAGACAATATTTAATGCTAAAATGCTAAACATTTTGCCCTCCACGGACTCTAATAATACTCCAAGCATGGTTGTCGTACGCTCTTAAATTCAGCATCTGACCTGTCACTACATGTTACTTTTCAGTCTTATATACACATTAACCAGGCAGAGCCTTTTCATGACAACTACAGACATAAGGTATAGGTGTAGTACATAGCATGCCTCCACTTCACATTTTACAGAATCTTCATCACAGTGAGGAACGTATACCTAAAAATTCTTAATCATGGGGTTTTAATCTTGTCTAGGCAATTTAAATGTATAAAAACACCAGTGTGCATTGCTCTAGATATCCAGGAACCATTCCAAGTACATGGACACATGTTTATGAATAATAAGATTGTTGACAATGTTGGATCAGCATGCAAAAATACAGTGCAAGTATATGGAGTGACTCAATAATTTTATCAAGAAAACTTCATTTTGTTTAGTAATTCAGTGTCATTAGGGATCTCACACTTTACAACAGTAGCTTTTATGGGTCATGATTGTTTAAGTAGGAAATGCATTCCTAAAAGTAGAAGAACAATTCATCATGCAAAAGAACAGAAAATTGTCATAAAATACATCCATTATATAGAACAAGCCACCTCTATTTTTATGATGCTATTGTTACAGTGCAACTGGGTGGATCGATTAAACTTGTCAAGACATTAGAAAAAGATAAAGCTACTAATTAAAATGCAAATCACAAAACAACTAGACCATTATACAGCTGAGCTTGTAGACATAATTATGGAATGAAGAAGAATTAATAATTATCTGTAAATGTACGGATGTGAAGTGCTTGGTTATCTTCTTTGTTATTGACATGACCTCTGTTTCAGTTCTGATAGCTGTAGATAGGCAAGTTCTTTCATATGTGCAGTTTAGTCCTGTTTTTAATATTTTAATATCCTCAGAAACGTGTCTTTTCTGAGAAAGAAAATATGTAGATATCTCTCATGTAAGAAAAAAATGTGCACATATATATATATATATATATATATATATATATATACACATATATATATATATATATATATATATATATATATATATATATATATGTGTGTGTGTATATGTGTGTGTGTGTAGATATATATACATATATATATATATATATATATATATATATATATATATATATATATTAATGCACCTGTCTTGTTGCTTTTAATCTTAGATACTTACTAGGAATGCAGTCCATTAAGCAGCCTTACCCAAAGTCCCAAATCATTGCCTGGTTAAGTGACTTACTTTCCCCGGGCATAAGAAAGTGATAAGTGATTCAAACTCTGCATTCTTCGCACATAAAGCAGTGCACTAATAAGGCAAGGTTTTAGTTCTGTGTTCTAACTGACAAATCTTATAGCCCAAATATTTTAAATTACAGTACTATGTATTGAAATTTGTTACTATTGTTAGCACTTTGTATGAGCTGTAATTGCCATTAAAAAACTTCAGTTAAAAAGATGTAGAAAAATGATTTTGGGATTGTCATACCTGGAAGAGTTATTTTTTCCTAAAAACAAAATGAATGTAATTTATTTTGCTGATACTTCAGAGCTCAGATGCTAGAAATCAGCACTGTGTTGAAGAAACTTAAGAATATAGTAAATACTAGATTTTTGTACAAAACCAAATATTTTTCTTTCTCTGCAAAAGTCTGACCTTGGCAGTGACTATGTGAATTAACAACAAATGTGGACTTATGTGGCTCAAAGGGGTTGAGGGGTTATCTCCAACATAATTTTACACAAATTCACTCATATCTTCAGATTATTTATTGAAGTATTTGTATCAATTAAAAGGTATTTTGGCAACTCTCCTCTGTTAATAGGGTCTATTTTATATATTCAAACACTTAATTGTTCGAATCACTAAAGATCAAACTTTAATGATTGAACAATTAAATGTTTGAATATATTAAAAATGAATATTTACAAAAAAAAAGAAAAAGTAAAGGGTGTAAGCAGGGGGGCAAGCCCCCCTGCACCCCCCCACACCCCCTGCTATTTAAATATACCAACTCTGAGATCGCACTTCAGTGTGCTACAGTGCAGAAATGGAAAATTACACCCTTTTGTTTTTTTTTTATGAGTTTTTTTTTAAATTTTTTTAAAATATTCAAACATTTAAATGTTCAATCATTAAAGTTCCATCTTTAGTGATTCGAACATTTAAGCATTCAAATATATAACATAGACCCTGTTAAGATGACTTAGGCTGTGTAAATCTTTGTTTTCTGACAGTATATATCTATAACAAGACTGGAGACCTTAATATTATCTTTGGATAAGTGAAATGCTTTAAAAATGTTAACTTCAATTTGAATGGTTTGAAGCTTTTTTCATTGATATGCAGATAAATGAATATATGCATATTTTTCATAAATGCTTAAAAGTAAAGTGACTATAACTTTGATCTCCTCTAACTTCCATAGCAAGATCCTTAATCTCCTTTGTAACTGTGTTTTTAAATGCCAAACCCTTTTCTCTGTTCCTACCCCAGCTCTTTTTCCTTCTTAACTTCCTTCTCAGTGTCTTTACCTCTCTTATCTAAACTTGAAACCAAAAACAGCGAATAGATGAGATGGCCACAATAAAGGCGATGATTCCTTAACGCTTTCTTCCACTTTATTAAACGTGAACTTCTTCAGAAAAAGACACGAGCCCCCTCTACCTCGTGTCTTTTGTACAATAAATGCAGGATATGATGTCATAATTAATACAACATAGAAAATAAATAAACTCTCCACCAGGTTTGAATGAGGTGATAAACATGAAATGTTTTTTAATATATAGGTAGATATGATATTGAACAGTTTTTACATTTCAAGTATATTTTTAAATTCATTTATTATTATATTTTTACATTTTTACATTATACACTATTTCATTACAGTATGAAGTGGATACATATCAGCGGGTTCATTTATTACACACATCATTAGTTTGTATCACACATGTATAGATTTTGGGAGAACGCACATTCATTTTGGTAGCACTCATTGTAGAGTGCGTCAATGAGATTGTGGTCAGTTGTGTTAAGGGCCTTTGAGTGTCAATTGGACGTTTTTCCTTTGGAGTCTATGTTGGTTGTAGTTGGGGTTTGACCTACGTGTCTGAGAGTGCATTCATTTATTTATTTTCTATGTATGCAAGTGTGGGTGTGTGTGTGTATGAGTGCGTGTACATATGTGTGAGCATGTGCGTTATGTGTTTTGGATGAGTGATTAAATGGGTAATATCAGAGGTTCACACCTAGAAAGAGGAGTGCGAGCATTTTTTGCATATGTATGTAAGTGTAGGTATGTGGAAGTGTGTGTATGAGTGAGTGTATGTATGCGTTAGGGGGTAATATGATGGGATGGTTGTGGCAGTGTATGAGTTCTATTGTTTGTTAGTTCCAGGATGAGGGATGCTACAATATAATTACACACAAGCACTATGTATTTATTATTAGGGTAACATACGTGAAACATCACATTTTGTTAGGAAGTTACAGTATTTTAACGATATCTATAAGACATTTTATGAGTATTACATCACAGTAATATCATTATTACCATTATTGATTTTATTCAAAGCAATCATTTGTATAAATTGGATAATTATTTGGAGTTGTATTAATTATGACATCATATCCTGCATTTATTGTACAAAAGACATGAGGTAGAGGGGGCTCGTGTCTTTTTCTGAAGAAGTTCACGTTTAATAAAGTGGAAGAAAGCGCTAAGGAATCATCGCCTTTATTGTGGCCATCTCATCTATTCGCTGTTTTTGGTTTCAAGTTTACTTAGTTTGTCGGCTTAGTCCGTGCTTTGAGTCACTTACCTCTCTTATCTGTAACTCTCCCTCTCTATGTCTGCTAGTCTTAGTCTCCCTGTGATACATTTGTTTCCTTTCCTA
Source organism: Protopterus annectens (assembly GCF_019279795.1). Classification (NCBI taxonomy): domain Eukaryota; kingdom Metazoa; phylum Chordata; order Ceratodontiformes; family Protopteridae; genus Protopterus; species Protopterus annectens. The sequence goes on along the minus strand of NC_056731.1, from coordinate 335,095,009 downwards.
TCTTCTATGCACTGTTTATACAAGCAATTATGTCACTTTCTCCTCAGTCCCTCCAGTTTGGCTGTGTCCCTCCTTTCCCGCTTACCATCTGCTTTTCTTGTGGTGTTGTCTCCTGCAGGGCCATCTCTTCCCCCCGCGCTCTCTGTTTTCTCCACTTTTGTCTGCACCTATTCCTGTACCTTGCTTACCATTTCCTTTTCTTCTGTCATAGCTACATTTCTTGCTTTCTCCATTCCTCCATTTCATTCCAATATCTGTTGCCTATACCTCTGTTACAACTTCCCCCTATTTTTCCTTGCCATTTACCTTCTTCGTAACCTTCCTGTTTCCTGGCTTTTTGTTGATGTTCTTTGTGTTTCACTGTTGCAGTCATCACATTTGGGGTTTATCTGCTTGCAGTAGCCCTGAGTCAGCCTGATTATCAAAGTCTTGGGTCCTGCATCAGTTGCTGTCTCATCTTCCATGACGTCAGGTAGTCAGGGATATAAAGCATTCACATATATGCATGGTAGCTTATCTATATTCTGCCTCACCTGTATGCCTCCTTCATTTAATGTACAAACTATTAGACTGCTTTACCTGATGTCTTTGTCCCACCATTATTACTCCAGACATAAATTCACTTCCTGCATACATAGAGACCACCCCTAGCAGTTTATTTCCCCCCCATAGGAGCTATGTTCAAAAGTCTACTTAAAAAGACCTCCCTATTTAATATGTATAAATTAATATAATACTGGGATAAAATAGGCAGCCAACTTAAGATGGTAACATAATTCATTATTGTCAGTCAATAAATCAGTACCACCACCATTTTCATGAGATATTGGCCAGAATACAGAACATCATAATACACTGCACAATCCTCTTTGCAGCAACATTATTCAGTGTGTTATGTCATACTAATTCAGAGTTGTGCATATTCCAGTCTTGCTGGTAAAGACAGAGCAAGAAGGTAGTAATAATATTGTTAGGTCAGACAGCTTAATTTATTGCTTTAGAAGTTGTTTTTCAATTACATTCTTGTGTGAAATATTAGTCGAACAATGTGAATGGCTGTTTTAACTGTAACAAGTGTTATACAAGGGGTGTCTTAAATGTAAATAGTTTTCTGATGAAGTTCAGAGTCAGTTGAAGAGGATCAAAGTGCTAACTTTTGTAGTTAATAAAACTAGGTTTTGTCTATATCATTTTCCAGTGCTGGCATCTTGGAAACTACCAGAATAATTTACACACATGTATATATATATATATATATATATATATATATATATATATATATATATATATATATAATAGGAACTCTTATAGAATAATTAATTAGTATTTGTTGGCACTGAAAATAATTCATCCTGATAGAAGATGAGGTTTTTAAATAGAATTTTTGTTTGCAATTAGATGGATCTGAAGAAAGGTTCGTTTTAACCCAAAAGCGCTTATTTGTTCATGTTTTTATTGAAAGTTTTTTATCAAGCCTAACCTGGTGTGGTGACTTCATTAGTACTTTATATGATTAATTTTGGGTTGCAATATGAGTCTTTGCTGGGCATCTTCACTTTGTTGGCTGTGATTTTTATCTCTTGGTGTGATATTCGCCCACATGTGGCTGAGGGAACAACACGAGAGAGTACTGAGTTGGACTATTATCCACATTTGCTATGAAGTAGTGTTGAGGTGAATGAATCAGTTAAACATAACATTAATGGACCTGAGAATAAGTGAACCTTCAATAGAAACATAAGTAAGCACTTAACTAAGAACTTTTTATATTTGGAAAATTATCTTTTGCTCAGGTTAAATTTAGAAAATGCTAATGCCAATAAAGTAATTATGGAAGATGATATTGAAATGAATATGCATGCATTCTACAGAGAAATTAAAGACTTTGGAATAATTTGTTTGAACTGTGGAGGCTACAGTGGCAACAGCTCCATTTGGATGCATGCCTTCACTATCGTATTTTTCCGAGAGGTTTAAGAATACTTGTTATGGCTATGTATGGCAAGTCATGACCTGAGCTTCTGAAAACATGGCAGTCTTTGAATCTGGAATTAAGTTTTAACTATATTAAGTTTTTGATTGAACACTTCGAACCAAAGGAACATGAATTGATTTCAACTGCAGAGTGACAGCAAAGGGAAACAGAATGTAGATTTAAATTGGAGTGCTATTTAAAGAGATCAGCTGATGTTTATTTTAAAGTATCTGTCTATGATGGTAAACTAGAACAGATTTAGATTAAGAAAATACAAAGAGACTATAATGACTTCTGACAAAGTAATGTTTTTGCATGGCCCTGTCATAAGCAAAATATTAAATTTACTGTTATGGAACGTCAGCAGAATAGCAATGAGACGTCCGAAGACACATCCAATATAGTAGATGCAAGACCAATGCTAGCCATGTCTTTAGATGTTAATGGGATTGACATCTGTACATAAAGAAAGTGAACATCAACAAGATACAGAAAGAAAAATTGGAGAGAAAACAAACTTGTTTGTTGGGAGCTAGACCTAAAATCAAAATAGAACTCCTCATCCATTTTTCAGGACCACCATTTCCAATGAAGAAAAAGTGGAACAAATGGGATGCAAGGTCAGTAAGCAGGGGAAGAAAGAGAAGACAAATATCTAAAGAAAGACAAAAGAAAGTTTAAGACAGAGTGATGATCTGATATTCAATTTATCAGATTTAGATTTACAGGATTCTCATAGAAATATATTAAATTGAGGAATCAATTTTATTCCAGCAGCTGATTGCCATTTAAGTAACATTATTCTGACCCTGAAGATGTTTGGCAGAGAAGTTATGTTAAAAACTTTCTACAAAAATGATTATCATGAACAGCATTTTTTAAAAAAACAAGTACCTTCATTCCCCAGAACAACCATACAATAAAATCCTTTATTAATGTATGTGAAAAAGATGTTATTCAGTGTTTGCAAAGGAAACATTGATCATTTTGTAATTTGAGTGTTGAAGAAAAAGCAGCTCTACAAGAATTAAGAACTAAAGCTGAATTGGTTATAAGGCCAGCTAATAAAAGGGGGGGGGGGCAGTTGTTCTGATGCACTTAAATGATTATTGTTGTGAGATAAAAAGTTATTAAATGATGAGGATGCATACCAACTCTTGAAATGAAAACAACTGGAACTGAATAAAGCATCTATTTGACAGATACTATGGGATTTATACTCCAATAATAGAATTACAAAATAATTTTATGACTATCTAAAAGTGAAATACCCCATGATTCCTACATTTAAAGGCTTAACAAAGTTACATAAAAACCTATTAAATCCTCCTATGTCCCCCACTGTGGCAGGGACAGGATGGATGACTGAACCGGCCTCCATTTATGTGTAGAATCAATTAAAGAATGTGCTTCGTCAGATTCCAGTTATGTTAAAGGATGCACAACATTTTTTACTTTCCATCAGGCAATACTTAGAAAATAAAAATGACAGTAAAAGATATCTGATGGTAATTATGGACATTCAAAGCCTTTTTATGGTGATACCTAATGAATATGGGTTGAAGGCACTCAAAGAATACCTTAGACAGATAAGTGGTTATGATGAAAATAAAGTAAATCTCATCTGTACCTTTACTGAATTAGTGCTGAAACATAATATTTTGATGTTTGATAATAAAATTTATTTGCAACAACATGGAGTGGTCATGGGGACCTCATGTGCCAATAGTTATGCTAATTTGGTGTTGGCACAATGGGAGGATATCCATGTCTTGAATAATAATCCATTTTGTTCAAAAATGATAATATATCAGCATTTTGTCAATAACATATATTTTATATGGAAATGAGATTTAAATGAACTAGAGAGATTTCATGATTATTTAAAACAAACCAGTCTTTCTGAAATTTATTAGCAGCACGACTATGTTTCTACTGACTTTGTAGATGTACATGTGCATCAAGATGAAGAAGGGGAGATTGCAAGCAGTTTATTTAGAAAGCCTTGTTGGAAGAACGACATACTTGTTAAGTCTAGCATGCACCCTAGACACATACATAAGAATATACTGAAAAGGCAATTTCTAAGAACATCTAGACTCAATACAAAGGATGAAGATTTTAGAAATGCTGCAACAAGTCTCAAAGAACTTTGTGAACAAAGAGGCTATAGTACTCAGGAAATAAAGGAAATGCCTAATTATGTGAAAACACTCAGCAATAATGAAAGAAGACCCTATTTACCAGTGAACATATGGTAACTGTATTGCATAATAATACATTGGGTCAAACAAATAAAAACAAGAAATAAGAATGGTGTTAACCTGTACAGAGAATGTTAAGTATGTATGAGATCCAATGTGGAATAAATGGAAAATCCTGTATACTGATGAAGAGCTTAAAAGGACAGTGGGAGAAAAAAACACAATTTGCTTTTAGAAATATCAAGAATTTAAAGCCACTTCTATGTAATGATTGAAACAAGAATAGAGAAGTTACTTTAGAATGTCTTGGCACATATCCATGTCGTCATTGCACTTGTTGTAAGTTTATTTCTACAGAGAAAAAACTTTATACATCCAATTTCTGGAAAGAAATATACTTTTAGGTTTTACACTGACTGTACTACTGAGAAGGTAATTTATTTAGCTACCTGTGATTCATGTACAACATGTAAGTCACATTAGACTGTATGATCTTAAGAATCCTCTTATGAAGCATATTAATGATAACGCGAGGTACAACTTTCATTTTAGGGTATTACAGATATTAAAACCAGGTGTAAGAGCAGGAGATATAAGTAATAATATCAAGTTAGCAAAAATGTCCTGGACTGACAATTTACAAGCATATTGACCCCCGGGACTCAATACACATTTTCCTTTGAAAACAGCTCTCAAAGGATGGAGGCTGAAAAGGCATGTTTAACTTTTAGGAAAATGGTTCTAACTTTACAGTCATCTATGATGGGTGTACTATGGTAACAAGGATTGTTTGTTGAATTGGAAGTCACTGTAGGACAGTTATCAAAGAATGACTGGTTGGGTGAAGATTGAAGCCAGAGTGAAATGACTGACAGTTCAAATGAACGAAATTTGAAGTCACCAGTTTTTTAACTGGAATGTTATAATTTAACATAGCATGCTAACATTTAAATACTGATTAAACAAAACAATCACATCTATTAATTGCTTAAGATTTTGTGGCTATATGCCTTTTGGTTGAAGTACTTGATGGATAAAGTTATTGACTTGTGAATGAAACCCTTGACCAATATGGACCAAATGCTACTGAATGGAAATAGTCCAATGAAGAGGTTTATTCGTAAGAAGAAAATTCTGTTTGCCTGAGATGATTAAGACTTTGGACAGGTTGGAATCTGAAATCAGACTAAGATGATTCGCAGTTGAAATGAATGATTTAATTTGTTTTCAGTGATAGTGTTAAGAACCAATGGAGAACATGTGCTACTGAACGGAGCTTTTTGTGTAAGAAGAAAAGCCTGTTATTGGCTGAGGTGACTAAGACTTCGGATTGGTTGGAGTCCAAAGTTAGACCAAGATGATTCGTAGTTAAAATGAATGATTTCATTGGTTTCCAGTGGCAATGCTAAGAACCGATAGGATACATTTAGTGCCAAATGGTGACTCATTGATGTGGAATATATTTATAATACTGATTGGCTGATTAAGACTCTGCTCTTATTTTATGAATAATGATTGGTTATTACTTTTAACTCTTACAGAATAATTAATTAGTGTGTTTTGGTGCTAAAAATAATTAATTCTAATAGTAGGATGAGGTTTTTAAAAATAATTTTTGTTTGCAATTAGATTGATCTGAAGAAGGGTTTGTTTTAACCCAAAAGTGCTGATCTGTTCATGTATTTATTGGAAGTTTTTTATTAAATCAGTTTTAACACCTAACCTGGCCATGGTGACTTTGTTAGCATTCTAAGTGATATATATATATATATATATATATATATATATATATATATATATATATATATATATTTATTTATTTATTTATATATGTATATATATAAATGAAAAAACACCTGAATGTTAAATAAGTAAAAGTTCCAAAATCCAAATGTCAGCAGAAAAGCAGGTATAATAATGAAGCTATCCAGTTAAAAACATACATTTATTGAACAACAGATAGTAAGGTAAGACCAGGTCTGAGGCAGCAATTTTAGTTGTGAAAGAGCTTACCTTACCATCTGTTGTTCCAATAAATATATGTTTTCAACTGGATAGCTTCATTATTATACATGCTTTTCTGCTGACGCTTGGATTTTGGAAATGTATATATATGTGTGTGTATATATATATATATATATATATATATATATATATATACGTGTGTGTGTGTGTGTGTGTGTGTGTGTGCGCGTGCAAAAAAACTATTAACTTAATCAACCATTAGTGGGAAAACTCATCGTAGGATGGTAGGTCACAGTGTTGGACATGTAGCACAGGTGTCTGTGGGGGATGGTCAAAATATGTATGGCCTTACATATGCATTACATTGTGTAAAATAGCAAACCAATACCTCTAACGTATTGAGTGACTTGCCAATAGTTGTGAAACAAATGCTGTCTCTTAGCCAGATGCCACAGCATACTACACCTGCTTCCATTTCACAATGTCATCCCCAGCTGCTGGGCTCTATACAAACTCTCACTAGGCCCCTCTGCCACTGTTGGCTCTGGAACATCTTCTCCTCTGATGGTAATATCCTGCTGTTATCTGTTTGTATACCAAAACTGAGTTTGACGTTATGCACTTAGCAAATATCTTAGAGCAAATTACTAAAGCATATTGCATCAAACCACAGGAGATGTCTAAGAAGTGGAAGTGTGCCTTCATTACTCTACTGGCATGTTTAATAATGGTGAAGGTCTGTGACAGAGTGGAGCTGTATGCATTGACTATCATGGTCTGTGGGTTTCATATGGATGTCATGAGCCATGGCTGCAGAGCATATCCAGCATCACCACTCACAAATGACTGATGGAAGTTGTATATTTGCTAGATGTGGCAATTCTTGGGACTGTCTGGGTAGCATACTGACACAATGAACGTTATACCTTGTGCATTGTAGATGACCTGACAATTAATGGAGTTAAACTGCATATAATTGATATAGCTTTGCCCCTGTGACCAAATGCGGCCTTAATGGCAATGTGGGCATAGTCAATGTTACCAACCACCTTTAGGAAATGCATTATTTCATAAAGTGATTGCATGGTGTTTTTCTCCTTTGCAGTATGTGAATACCACATATGCTACTCCCTGTATTGTACATGTAGCATGGTATCAAAAAACTGATGTAGTATCCTTGAGGCAAATGCCAAGGCTACACCCACCATGTCCCAGTTTCTCATTGGAAGGTTACTGTATAAAGACTGTCAATGCTACTCTAATGTTCTCAGGAATCAGTATTACATGCATCCCATACACTGCCATGTCAGAACGGTGTATATGCCAGCTCCTGTAATGTGTCTGTCCACATGGTTGCAACCCAGTATTTTTATATGAAGGACGTGATAGAATGCACACTCAGAGAAGATGGTCTCCAGTGTAAACATTTTGTCAAATCCTTCTGCTATGCCTAACATAGCAGCATGTTCTCTGTCACTGGTCACCAGAACTTTATGGAGTGCAGCTACATTGGTAGTCTTGGATCACTGTGCAGTTTTTATATATTTCTAAAGAATTCCAAAATGTTGTTTACCATCATTATCATTCACCATTCACCTCATTATCATAATGTTGCTCATTTCTTTCTGATTATACAGTCAATTGCATAACATATTAGCCAATGTATTTTGCAACACTGCACAACCATGTTAGCAATGTCTTTGAATAAGCCCTGCTCGGTGCACCACTGCTATTCATGCTAGCAATATCATTAAATCAGCCCTGCCCTGTACACCACTGCTAATCATGCTAGCAATGTCTTTAAATCAGCCCTGCCCTGTGCACCACTGTTATTCATGCTAGCAATGTCTTTGAATTAGCCACTCTCTGTGCACCACTGCTAATCATGCTAGCAATGTTTTTGAATTGGCCCTGCCCTGTGCCCCACTGCTAATCATGCAGTTTTGCTTTTATCTGTTTCTGAATCCCAGCCAAAATATGTCATCTAACTGCATTCTATTTCCATTTTAATCTGAGAAAAATTATGTGTGCTGAGGCAGACTCACAAAATCATGTAACATTAGAAGACAAACAGGATAAAAATCTGAGAACTAAATTATATCAAGAGGGCATGTTATTATAGATAGATAAAGTAAGCAGAAATCTAGGACAGCAAAATTTAGGGAACAATTGCATAGTATATTTTATGTATGGTTCTTAACCATGACTTTTTGTTTGTTCTCCAAAACAGTGTTAGTTTTAGTTGTCTTAAAGTATCAGAATAGTGGCTCTTCTCTGTGTTAAAACTGTTCATTTAAAGTAAAAAGTAATAAGCTTGCCTGCTATAAAATGTGACTCATATACAGTGACAAACAGCATTAATTAATTAATTAATTAATTAATTAATTAATTAGTATTTTTATTACTTGGATAGCCACTGGGTTAAAGTCCATTTTCAGTAAATGCCCATTGAGAAAAGAGCCAAAGACATTTTTACACACTGAAGAATAACAATAAAGTGGTTGATATACGCAAAAACTATTAACATACATTAGTTTTACTATCTGCAGTGCTCCCTATCTAATGAAGGCTGTATGCACTGCAATACATGTCAGGATCAACTCATTTCAAGACAACAAAAGAAAAGTGGTACAGATATTGCTCCCCTGGCTTTCAGATTTGTGCTTATTTAGCACCGGAGCAGTTGCTCAAAGTGGAATTCATAGACAGATACTGTTCAGCTGTTCTCTACCAGTGCGAACAAGTTGACCTCAAAGTGCAGCTCAAAAATTAGAGAAGACATGCATTTAACATTGTCTTTGAATCCCTGAAGCCTTCATATGGTCAGTAATTAACATTGCACTGTGAACTCTTTGGGCCAGATTCACAAAGGCTTGCATGGAGTCTAAGAGTAGAGAAAGACTCCATGCAGCCAACATGTCCGCCGAGCAATCCAGGAACAGCCGGTAGGGGCTTGCAACTGAGCTCTCCAAGCTAGTCCTACACGGACAGGGCATGGATATGTAAATCACCTCAATTGCAGATGAAAGCTATGCAAAAGAGGTAAATTTGCGATCCAGGAAACCCGAACCTGTCCGAGTAGGAGTAGTGTTATTTGCAGAAATGTACTCAGTTGATAACTGAGTATGGTTCTGCAAATAGCAAAACGGAGCCATGACAGCTGCAAAAAAAGCATGCATTTACAGGAGGAAGCATGCCAATGGCCAAAAATACAGCCATTGGCAATAGGAAGTGATGCAAAATAGAAATAAAATAACTTTTTTTTAATCCCGATCTCTGGGGTTTAACCGTAGCACAGAGCCACGCAAATGCGCTGTGCAATAAAAACCAGAAAATTAATAATTAAGAACCACAAATTGGATGTTATAGCTAAAATTAATTTACAATGCAAGTGAATGGCAGGCTGAAGACAACATGGCCACTGAGAAGAGGTTGCTAAGGGGGGAAGCTCAGTCTAAGAGATGTAACCAAGCATTAGTAGGCAATCCTATGCAAATGAGAGTTAGGATAGTGAATCGCAAATTTACATAGGTAATGAGCACAGTCAGTGGAGTGTAGGAGTAGAATAAGGGGAGTAACAGAGTAGAAGATAGGTGACATCATGAGGGGGGTATGTATGAAAGGACTGAAGCTCATTGGAGCAAAGTGTCATGTGTCAGCTGACAATTACATATTATTGAAAGAGGTGTGTCAACAGGTAGGCTAGGTAAAGTCAAGAAATGGAAGGTGTGTGCCATGGATAACACGAACGTTTCTTGCTGAGAATGCATGCGCGCGTGTGCACACCAGTAAACCCGAGTAAGACAGTGTGTGTGCGTGTTAGTGTGTGTGTGCACGCGTGTAAGCTTGAGTAAGCATATGTAAAGCTGTGTAAACAGTTGTAAGTGCATTTCCACCAGTGTAAAAGCGTTTTAACAAGAATAAGCAAGTTTTAGTCTATGTAAGCATGTGTGCACACGTGTGAGCCGCTGTGCACATGTTTGCGCTTGTGTGCGCGGCGCTCCCCCCTCAGGAAACAGAAAGGAAAAAGGAAGCACACCAAATAGCAGGGAAATTACCAGGGAGTACTAGCAGAGCTAGCAGGTGAAAACAATCGGAATCAGGCAATTACCTAGGCAGAACACTAGCCCAGCCCAGCACTTAAAACTCTGCAAACAACAGTCCATTATGTTTCTCTCAAGAGACACTGCAACACTGCAGTAAACTAATAGAAGTGAAAACTGAAAAAGCTGTACTGAGACAAAAAATGTTAGGGGCTGCCACTGCTGTTATAAGGCAACATATGCAACATGCTGAGGGTGGTGATAATGCAAATGCTGCTGGACAACCCACAGTGAGGAGACGGAGAAGAGTGTACAGGCCCAGGGTAACCTACCAGGGGCTACATGAGCTGGAGATAGTGGAGCGCTATAGAGTGGACAGAGATCTCTTGCAGCAAATTGTTGAGCTGTGCAGGCCACGCCTCACACACAGAACCAACAGAGGGCAACCCATCCCAGTGGAAACTAAGGTATGTGTTGGCCTAAGAATATTAGCAACAGGTACCTTCCAGAGACCAACTGGTGATATGATTGGGATATCACTGGCATCAGCATCCAGGGTACTGCACCAGTTCCTGGATGCCATGTCAGCACATGTCAGTGATCATGTATACTTCCCCAATTCCCGTGAGGTATTGGCCAGCAATATGCGTCTCTTCCAGCATATAGCGGAATACCCTGAGGTAGTGGGTGCAATACGCTGCACGCACATATGCATCAAAGCACCAGCCGGTGAGCGGGTAGGGTCTACTTCAACTGCAAGTGCTTCCCCTCCATCAACTGCCAGGTCGTGTGTGATGCCCAGGGCATAATATTGAATGTGTGTGCTGGCTGCCCTGGAAGCTACCATGATTCCCATATCTGGCATCTGATGCAGCTGTACCAGACATTTGCCAATGGGGACATCCCACATGGACACCTAGTGGGGGATGCTGGCTATGCACTGGAGCCGTGGCTGATGACACCCATCAGAAATGCGCACACACCTGAACAGGAATACCATAATGAAGCATGCGCACAAACACGAAATGTAATCGAGCGTGTGTTTGGGCTGCTCAAGTCATGGTTCCAGTGCCTGGACACATCTGGTGGAGCCTTGCAGTACTCACGAACTACATGTACCCAAATTGTCATGGTATGTGATATGCTACATAATATGATCATGCAAAAACAGCTGCAGCAGGACCAGCATAGGCCCAGGCCAAACAGCCCCCCACCATTGCCAAGGCCATCACAGGCAGAGCGTGACTCGGAGGAGGAACAACCTGAGCCTGCCCCAGTAGGCAGAAGGAGGCGTGCCCAGTATACTTTGGCCTTGGCAAAGAAGCAACGCATAGCACATACACTGGCTCAGTAGGAACTCTGGAAATGATACCTCTCTCTGACCCACACATATAGTACAAGGGATGTCTGCATTGACACTACCTGCTTTCAAACATGTATAGGGAGTGTAGTATGTGCATCCGACATAGGCATCTACACCTGAGGCATGACTGCCATGTGTTAAGCAATATAAAGCAGTGCTAAACCGCATTTACCACCATGTAGTATATGTAAACAAAATTGCGCACACCAACTAGTACAAATGTGGTCAATGTTGAGTAATATTGGCCAACGTCCAGCAATGATGGTTAATATTGAGCAATGTTGGACAAGCTGGGTCTAAGTAGGGCATAGCTGAACAAAAGCCAACATGCTCATAGTTGCTCTACTGGCCCTTAAGCAGTCTGGTCTGCTCAGTATGAAAATATAAGCGGTGATGGGCATCGAACCCAGGATACTGTGCACCATAGTAATAGGATTGAACCACTAAACCATGACAGTATTGCAGTGGTTAACCTGTATGAAGAAATGTTGATAAGTCTGTGCAATGTATTCCATGGAAACCATGCAGACACAGCATAATCCCTGTCAAATTATGACACAAAGGTGAGTCCTGCAGTAAGAATAGAACCTGACTTTCAACACACACAGTAGAAATGTTAATATTGGACATGTACACATACATCAACAAATGTAGTGGACCTCAGACAGCAACATACTGAAAGGTCACACTGGGCATGCTCACACACTTGAATACATGAGACAAATGTCAGGCAACAGAACACTGACAGTCTGAACTGGGCATGCTCACACACTTAGGCGATGTTGGAGTACAGCAGTGGGCCACACATATCAGGCAGTTGCATGTGTTAACCCAGGAACCTCTCACTATCCAGCAATCTGCCCTGTGCACACATTTATATGACAACAGACACGTATATAATATAGTGGAACCCTGTCATAATCAAATATGTTCTGCAGATACCTAAGCGGTTCATAGAAAGTGGGAAAGCAAAGATGATAAAAACCTGCAAACAGTATCAGCAATAAACATTGTGCATCATGAACATAATCATAGGTTCAGAGGTTGATACTAGGCTATCTGCCCTAGGGCATGTACAAGCATAGCCAGAGTGTGTTTGGCTGCTGCAACCCAGTCAAATCAGAACACTGTGCCCATGAATAGTAGGTCACACAAGATAGCCCATTTATGTTTAGTGTATTGTGCCTCTGTCTAGCAGGGACCCAAAAGATATCCCATGGGTACACATACGATCACCCATCCACTTGTCAAGATGTCCCTTGTAGGTGGTCAGTGGGTGGCTCTGCTTATGCAAAACTGGGACTACACTCTGCAGTGAGTAGAGCCTTTCAGATAATAATATGTCCCCCCAGCATGTCCTATTAACATCTGTGCTGAGGTATATGTCACTGGAGTGTGTAGCTCCAAGGGAGTTGGATATCCTGAGGTGGAGCATGTCCATTAATTCTGGGTCAGATAGTGCCTTAAACCACAGGCACACAACACATCCATGTAGGTGGTAAGTGACTGAGTAGAGCTGGAGTTACTGTATCTGAACTGTGCAGGGCATCCGTGTGAGTCCCTACATCTGCTTGATGAGTAACATTTGTGGCCATTACAGTTGCAGCAGGTGTCAGGTAAGGTACATCCCAAATGAGGCATAGTAACCAAGCATGGTCGTGATGAGTATAGGGGCACAATGACCACATGTGATCAACATGTGAAACCATGTGGGATATGGTGGGCTATGTAGAAGTACTGTCTAACAACTTTGGCAATGTGATTGTCAAAGCCGAGAGTACGAACAGGTCATGTCCCCAAACCCGTAACAACTACTACCATATGTAATGGATTACTACCTATGTGGTAATGTGTGGGCATGTTGTCATTCTCAAAGGGGATGACTATGCAACTAATGGCATGTAGCCATAGGCCATGGCTCAGGCACCAGTCATCCTATCTCTGTGAGACCCTGTATGAGTATGCATGTGCCAGCTGGAGAGTTGATTATGGCACCCAGTTTGCAGTCATCTGCGAACATGGGCAGCCATATCACTCCTGTGATAACCTGTACATCACACAAATATATACTGAACAAGAGAGGTCCCAGGACTGAGCCTTGTGGGATGCCATGTGTAACTGGTTTATAGTCAGACATGGCACCTGCAACACTGAGCATGTGGGTGCTATCCCTGATCCAGGTAGCAATCCATCGTGTGAGATATGTGTCAATATTGATGCCGGTGAGCCTATGCATAATGGCCATGTGGGGTATTGTGTTGAAGGGTTGTGCAAGGTCCAGGCAGGCTGTGTGGACAACTATCCCAACACTGATGGACCTGGTAACTGTTTAAAGAATACAAACAGGTCCAACAGGCAAGATCTGCCCACAACAATGCTGTAATGTGTAGGACCCAGTGTCTGTAGGTTTCCCATGTCTATGTGCATGAGTCCCATTACAATACACTCCATAGCTTTGCAGAACAGGCTAGTTAGCCTTATCGGCCAATATTGTCTGTGGTCTGTTGTGGCAGTATTCAGAGGAGTGGGACCACTATTGCTGTACGCCATTCCATGGAGACAAATCCTGCAGTAACCCTGATATTGAACAGTGACGTAATGTGAGGGTTACTGCTGTCATGAAGGCTGTGTACGACACAGGCCGGGACACTGTCTGTTCCCATTGATGCTGTGTTGTCTGCTGTGAGGAGGGCAGCACTCACCTGTTTATTCGTGATGTCAGGTTACACTCTGTTGGGATGGACAGTACCTCCTTAGGGGGGATGGGGGGGAGACATCTGCACTGAACCTGTTTCCCAGGATGTTGGCAATGTCTGTGGGTTCAGGGCATGTTCAGTCAGTATGCAGTAACACACAGCATATCAGTGAGTGTCCAGCCAGGTACCTGAATTAACTGAAGAAGGCCTTGTGAGTGTCCGATGTGTCTGGTGCAATTGTCCGTTAGAAGCGGGCCTGACATAAATGCATGAGTGATTGTAGCTGTCTGCTAGTACAGATCACAGATGCCTTCCCTGTCTGGGATTGTGCTCTATCATGTAGTAGCTTCCTCCTTTAGTTGTATAGTGTATTAATGGCCGGGGTCCACCAGACAGGTCCCCTACCATTGGAGGAGTGAGTCCAGGTGTTATTTTGGATAGCACAATCCATGCAGTCCACTAGGTGTCCATAGAATGTGTATGTAAGGGATTCAGCAGTCTGAGCCATACTTACCACTGACCCAGGGTCTCTGAAGGATACCACCATGGTATGGAGAAGTGTGACATTTGCTTTTGGGAAGTTCACCAAGATTACACAGGATGGGTGTGGGGACGGGATATGGATGTCCAGTGAGATAAAGTATGTTCTGTCCTTACCAATGAGGGGTATATCGCAGGTGTGGAACATAGAGTCCCCAGGTTGGTGATGATCATGTCCAATATGTTGTCCCCACTTGTGGGTGTGGTGACCAGTTGTGCCATAGCATTTGAGTTTACAAATTGTAGCAACTGTTGGGTGAGAGTGTTGGGGCCTGAGTACTATCCCCAGTCAATGTGTGTGTATTTGACTTCACCCAATATAATGGTGTTTGGGGAGACCATCATATTGCCCAGTGTTCCCCGGAAAGCCGAGTGTGGTTGCTGAGTTTGTGAGTGTGGTCTGTAGCAGGCAACAAACCAAAAGGCAGATTTGTACAATGTTAGGTGCATATGTATGGTCTGTGATGCTTTGTGCAATGCTACCAACCCGGAGGTATGTGTATCTGTGATGTATACGGGTACTCCCCCTATTTGTGTTGGCCATTCCAAGTTATGTGGTCAGAAAGCATGGTACGAAATATAACCTGGTAGTGCTGGTGTGGATGTGGGAGCCTGAACCATGTGTCTGTTAGTGCACAGATATTGCTATTCTCCATACTGAGGAGATTCCTGAGTGTGGTCAATTTGAGGGTAATACATATGGTGTTGAGCAGCATTACCCTCAGTGTCATGCACTCTGTAATGTCTATGGAGGTGGGTCTGTCTTTTGAGCCCCGCTTAAATAAGGCAGTATGGTGGCAGCAAGTGCCTTAGCCAATATTCAAAAGTCCAAGGGTGACAGGTGCAAGCTGTCCATTGGGAAGCTATGTGGCATTTCGAGCATGTCACCCCAGGCTGACAGACACTGTATCCCCTTTGAATAACACCAATATATTAGCCAACTGTTAAACATGATCAGTTTGTTGGTATACTGACACATGATACTTGATGAGTGTAAGATGCTAGACAAGGTCAGGGTCATACTGGCCTGGGCTACATGATCAGAGAGTTCCTCTATGTATCATGTCATGTGGTCCAGGGAGGAACGAGGTTGTACGCACCAGCATGGGCAATGATGGAGCCAGTCCTGGACTTGCTTTGGAGTGACCTGAGTGCATGTGTTATGTGGCAGATCCTGGCACCTGAGAGACAGCTCAAAGTGACTATTCCCTTGTTTGGCCTGGTGAGTGGGACGTCAATGTGTCTGATATTGTGTCACCTATTACAAGTGTATCAGGTGTGTTGTTTAGCCCGAAGGGCAGTGACTGTGTGACACACTGACATTGTGAACCATGTGATATGTGGGTATTGTAGTGGGGTAGCAGTTGTTTGTGTGTCTGCTTTGGAGGTCTCTGCTGCTTAGGCAGACTGTATGTAGACCCTTCGAGTATGTGTATGTGTGATAATGCAGTTTGATTGCTGTCACTATCGGTGTATGTGAAATCAATATGTGGTGTGTGTGGTCACCTTCACCACCTGATAGACCATGCCAGTCATGGGTTGAGAGAGCTCAACCTCCTGTATGTCAATATTGTTGCATCTCTCACATATATCTGAGTGTGTTGGGAGGAGGAGAGGGTTGTCTGTGTACATCAGGCAGATGTGACATTGTGTCATAACCACAATATTCACTAGCTGGACTGGAGAGTACACACGAAACCGACCCCTGGACATGCCAGTATATTATGATGACATACTCTGTTGCCTGATCACAAATGATCAGTAGGGTGTTAAGTGTGTAAAAGAGTATAACCGGGATTAGTGCTCAGGATTGTTGGTGTTTTGTAAAGAGTAGCTGAGAAGGAGTCCAGACTGAGAATCATGACATGTCTTTCAGCTATGTCATAAATAGTAATGTACACTCATATATGTCCTGAGTCAGGGCCAACTGTACCTTACTGACAATGCCGACATCCTGTCAGACAGGCCCATATATACATACCCACCTCCCACTGATGATAGTCTCTGACATCATACCAGGAGATATCATGTGTAGAATGGCTGACCAGCTCCCCCCAAAGCCAAAAGCATGGCAGCAATTGGATTACATTGTTTCCCAATATGTGTCATGCATGCACTACAGAACAAACAGACCCTGCACCTGAACAGTCTGTTGAGCCTCACAAACTCCACAGGGTTTGGAACCGTCAAATGTGTTACAGCAACATATGGCACTCCCCACAAGTGTGGATGCACAACACACCATGGGAAGTATAGTCCAGTAAGCCTATAAACTCTGATATGCAAGGCCATGGAGTGCATCATGGCTGAAGTCATAAACAGAGCTATTGGAAGCTGACAAACACACAACCCTACCAACTGTGGTATGTTCATGTGCAGATCATGGTTCCCAAACATGCTACACCATTTGCAAGGCAGCCATCCAGGACATACATCACTGAACAGAGCTACACATGTTCCACATAGACTTTGTAAAGCTCTTCATCAATATCACAGACACATGTCGTATCCACAAAACCAATAATCTGTGCATAGATATGTGTTCACATATGAAGGGATGTGAATGTGTCCACAGATAGATCACACAAGGTGCGACTCACAGGGTCCTGTTCAAGCTGTTGATACCTGCCGACCCACATGGATCATTCCTGGGATTGCATAAAAGAAAGTGCACACACATTACCATGTCCAGTCTGATGATGTCAGCATCCTACAAATATACCAGGAGAAGAGAAACCAACCGGTAAAGCATATAGCACGCCGTGTTAATGCGTATTTCTCTAGTATCCTAACATAGTTAGGTAGGGATTTGAATCCTGCAAGCGATGACAGTGTGTGTGTGGGGGGATGTGTGTAATTTCCTTTGAGAGGAATATCCTTTTTGGAGACTGGGAAAACACATTAAAAGAGGTGCATCCCTCTTTGGAATGTCTGATGATGTCAGCATCCTACAAATATTCAAGGAGAACAGAACCCACCCAGTAAAGCATATCGCGCGCCGTGTTAATGCGTATCTCTCTACTATCATAACATAGTTAAAGAGGGGTTTGAATCCTGCAAGTGCTGACAGTGTGTGTGTGTGGGGGGGTGTGTGTGTATGATTTCTTTTGAGAGGAGTAGCCTTTTTTGGAGACTGGGAAAACACATTAAAGAGGTACATCCCTCTTTGGAATGTCTGATGATGTCAGCATCCTACAACTATTCAAGGAGAACAGAACCCATCCAGTAAAGCATATCGCGCGCCATGTTAATGCGTATCTCTCTACTATCATAACATAGTTAAAGAGGGGTTTGAATCCTGCAAGTGCTGACAGTGTGTGTGTGTGGGGGTGTGTGTGTGTATGATTTCTTTTGAGAGGAGTAGCCTTTTTGGAGACTGGGAAAACACATTAAAGAGGTACATCCCTCTTTGGAATGTCTGATGATGTCAGCATCCTACAAATATTCAAGGAGAACAGAAACCATCCAGTAAAGCATATAGCGTGCCATGTTACTGCATATCTCTCTACTATCATAACATAGTTAGGTAGGGGTTTGAATCCTGCAAGCACTGATAGTGTATGTGCATGTGTGATTTCCTTTAAGAGGAGTAGCCTTTTTGGAGACTGGGAAAACACATTAAAACTGTTGGGATAGTATGTCTAGTAAATGTGGATGACTATGCCATAGTCGGCTTATGACTATACAGCATGTATTGGCAACAGGTATCTCTCTGTATGATACCCTTGTGTAGGATATGCATCCCATCCAGGGAATGCAGTGTAGGCCAATGCATGCATTTCCAGATGTGGATGGACATATTCCTAGTGTGTTTGCATGTACCTAAGAGGGCTATATGCCACACAGGTGTGGTCCCAGGAACGTGTGGCGGTCAATACCACTGGTTACTGTTATAGTATAGTACCGGAAGGATCCAACTGTTACTGAGTTCCCTACAACTGTGTGTCATTTGTCAGGACATCATCTAATGTTTGGTTATAGTCATGCTGTTGAGGTGGTGTATACTACCAGACTGCAGATCATTGACAGATATCAACAGTATCACCCACAGCATAGTGTCAACCCATGTCATACACACATGTGTACCCATGTTAGTACATATCTGTAGTAGACTGCATACTGACCATCGAAAGATACCATGAGATGTTAACAATGTGTGCAACAGGGTATGTCGCACATCCCACGTGTCCACTATGCACGTACATGCAGACAGTGCACACACACCATGTTCACAGATGTGCACCTGTTAATTTGTAATGCACACATCACACATGTACTGTCCACTGACTAACACATGCTGGCAACACTGTACACTTCAGCCAAGTGGCACATGGGAGGACAATACATACTCAGACCTAACACTGGTGTAAACAATGCTACAATGACTATCAGAGCTGTGATGCATAATGCCTGCTCAGATATACCTACAAGGATATCAGTACACTTTCCTGTTGGCAACTTGCTACTATTGCTACACTGCTATAATGTCACCCTGTGCATCAGAACCATGTTAGCCTATTTCTGCATCAATGTTACAGATGACAGGAGGTGGCCCAGGTGTCATCATATGCACAGGGTGTGTTGGTGGTTTGCCAGAGCCCGACATTGACCTATCCAATCGACATGTCTGTGTGTGTGTAAGGGGCAACACTACAGCATGGGCCAATGTTGATGTAATGTGTGTAAGTATGTGTGAGCCCTAGTTGTTTGGTGAATGTGTGTGTGTCTGCATGCACACAACTCCACCATGTGGCTGCCATATACGGGCAGTTGTGGGACAGCCACAGACTGTACCTGCTAGGCCGTACAGATCACTGTCTCTGGCCATGGACATGGTACCTGTGCCTGGCAGGGGTGCTACGGGCAGTATCGGGTACCAACCCTGACTGGGTGCTATCATCAGAGGCAGAGGTATGATGACTGGACCCATGTCCCTGTTGGGACTGGCCAGTGCCACATGCACGTGGTCTAGTAGGACGGTCAATGGACAGGCCAGCTCCAGCATTGCTGGGCTTGGTACTGCCACTATGGGAGCAGCTGTGATCCATGATCCGGCCGCGATGACTGCCAGCTGATGCTGTTGCTGGCATGCATCCGCATCGGCTTTCCATCCGTCCCGCACAGTCCTGGCTCATGGCTAACACATTGTGGAGGACAACTAATGTCTCCCTCCAATGGCTATCAATGACCTCGGTGTAATTCCGGATGGCACTGGCAAGGTCACGGATGCTGCCATTGATAGCAGTGTAATGGACCCTCTGCACCCTTAGTCCCTGTCGGGTGTACCGTTCCATATGTGCCTGTGCCTGCATTACAGCCCGGAACATACTGGAGGTTGTAATACCTCTGGGGGCACGTCTGCCATGGGCAATATGACCAGTGGTGCTCCCCCGAGAACCCCTGGACATCTGCCTATGTGGTACCATTCCAGTAATCTGACTATGGCTGCTGTGAGGGGATGCATGTGCCATGGGTACCACACTCTCCTGGTCAATGCCGACTGTATGCTGTCCCTCAGCTAAGGCCATTGGTGATGAGGGATGTATTGGCAGTATGAGTGTGCACATAGATGAGGTTGAATGCTGTGTACTGTCGATTGGTGGACCAATGACAGACCCTGACAGACCTTCCTGTGCCACAGTACATGTCTCATCATCTCCACTATTAGTGGCAGTGACATTAGGTTCCCTGCTGCATTCAGACACCCCTAACTCAGCACCTGTAGAAGGAAGACAGGAAACACACTTCACAATCTGTACATGATGTTAGCACACATGCACACATGCACATAAGCACACATGCACACATGCACACACACACACGTGAACACATGCACACATGCACACATGCACACATGAACACAAATACACTGCTCACCACAGCACATACACACACACACACACACACACACACACACACACACACACACACACACCAGCAATCCAACACATACACAATAGTGGGTGAAGGTGGGTGACAGTATCACAAGACAAACTGTCACCTCACATGTGTCAGCATGCAGAATATGTGTTGCTCAAGACCATGCAGTGCAAGTGTAGATGGCCCTATTTAATGACATTATACATGGCTGGAAAGTAAATAATGTGGGAAGAAATAGCCAGGGAATTGTTATGGCTAGGCTTGTATAGGCCCTAGGGCTGATAGCCTAGTACCAACCTATGAACCTATGAACCTATGATGCATGTGTGTAGTTGTTCAGTGATTGTCTACACCCTGGAACACAATGTGTACATGGACACAACATTGCTGTGCAAGTATTATCTGCTCTGCAATGTCCTGTGCACCATCACTCAGTGGTATACATACCATGGCTGCATGTGTTATCTGTGTGACACATAGATTGCCATGTCTGCTTACAGTGTCTGTGTCCATAGCAAATAATAGTGGGCACAGGTGTAGCAAATGCATGCAATGTACAGACATGGGATGAGTGGTGCATGTAGACATGAAGGAATCCCAATACTTGACATGGCCATTGTACAGTGGTTATGGTGAGTGTGGGACATATTGCAGATATGTAGGTGCCAGCCATGACATGTCATGCTACGTGACTGCAACATTAAACACCACACATACCCAATGTGTGTCATGTGACCTATACACCCAATAGCATTCCAGGACATATATGTGACTCTTTGTACAGATGGCAACAGCTATGCATATTGTGTATACTGGCATATGTAAGCACACACACAACATGCTATGCATATTGTGTAAAGGTGCATATGTTTGCACACACACAGCAATGAGGTGCAAAGCAAAGACTGCTATATGTAGTACTGTGGTCACTGTAACTGGATGGGGTGTACTACCACATGCCAACATCATCAACATCATGCATCTTGTGGTCACTCATGGCTACTATTGTGTGACAGACCACTGCCTAGCATGCTGTACCTGAACTGCAGTGCCGTGGCTACGTTCACTATTTCACAGCCACTTGGTACATGGGTGTATGAGGTGCCCAATATGGAGCATTGCCTAACATGATTGTATTATGTGTTGAAGAGTGTTGCACAGCCCCATGATAGGCCTCTACCCCTGAGGTACATCATGTGTGTGTGAATGACATGTGGGATACTGAGGTGTGACCTTACAGCGGGTGTGTGGTTACACCATATGTAGCATGTCTTTATGTACTGTGTATGATAAATGTGTTATGTTGTGTACAGGTGTTGCAACTATGCCTATCCAATGTGCATTACAGGGTTGCCACAACTGTGTCTTGTACTCTGTGTATTGCATGTCAGTGAGGCAGCTACTGACATTACTGAGCTGTGCAATGTCTTACAGCAAACATGCATGGCATGCATTATGCTTAGGTTTTTTACATGTACATGGCCTACACCTCACCTATGACATGCATATTTCATTACCAACATTGCAGTTATAACACACACTCACCAGCATGGATCAGCTGCCCTGCTGTCACACCAGAGGGACCTACGAGAATATGAGAGAGTTCGTCAGTGGCCACAACTGTGGCATTGCTACAGTGGATATGCTAAACTGCAGTATAACAACAGTCAACAGTCAAAGATGTAGAGTTATTATTCGAAATATCAGTATTGCACAACACTAGGCAGCAGAACTGCTAAACACACAGTACACATCTCACGTAGACATAATCTAACAATACAGTTAACTGTCGTCTACAGATAAGGCATGTTACCTGCTTGCTCCAGGTGGACATGCTGGATGGCTCCGGCCTCCATGACAACACATGTCAGAAGTTGATGTTGCTGTTGTCCAGGAGCCACCACGCTTAGGAGCAGCTCCTTTACTCTGGTGAGGGGGGATGAATGGTCACCGCACCACCTGTGGCAAGCTGTTGTCCTTGGATATCAGACGCTCGCAGCCGGACATGTCTAATGAAATCACTGCAGTGATGGCGTACCTGCTCATATGTCCGGTTATGCATGCCTATGCCATTTACCCAATGAACAAGTACCTGCCACAGTGCAGTCCACTCCTGCTGGTGCTGGCTGCTTCTTGAGAACAGCATCGTGTACTGCTGCAATAGGCTTTGTAGTATCACCTCTTCCTCATCCGCTGTGTACGATGGATTGCGTTGGTGGGCCATCGGGCTGAAAAAGATATGAACAATATGTGTGAGCGAGTCCTGTGGCACACTTTACACCTTTAACCACAGATATCACTTCATTGACATATATACCATCCTATTGTCTGTCAGAGGTTACACGCGTGCAATACCACTTATTGGTTCTCAGGCCACAACTAACTAACAGTGCCTGGCACACTCTATCTATCACACCACTATACAACAGTACCCGACACACTGTTTGTGACACATTGCACAACCTCAAGACAGGGGTGTATATCACACCAATGCACGAACAGAGATGTCATCCATTGCAATGGATGTAAAGTACAGGTACAGTAATACCAGTCAACCACCCTAGTCATTGATGCCATAGCCCTCCCTAACTGATGTGTACAGTTGTTACTATAGGTGGCATACTGCTGTAACAGAGTACATATGTTGCTGAATGCACACGTATACCCTGTAACACACATATGATTGCAGCCATTGTACAGGCATGATTACACACACATCAGACAAACATACAACACACCACTGTATTCCAACGCAGATGAGCATTACCTGTGTACCATACAGTACTGTGTGCCACTACTTACACACCCTTATGCCTGAGTTTTGACCTCTGTGCAGACTACAGGAAACGCACACATGTTTCCAAGCAATGTGAACACACACCATACTGTGCTGTTTAGGCCTACAGCTTCAGGTAGTACTACAGTTCATATGGGAGTTGGATTCACCAGCAGTACCACTCACTAAGCATACATGTATTGCTTTAGCCTACAATGAGACACCACGTTCGTCAACAAGGAACTACGTCACATCATATGCCATACTACTATGTCTGCCTAACAGTACATTACACATCATTTGCTGTCCTCACAGCTAGGATAGACACTACCATGTCAGATACAACTTCACACTAAGCTATCACACCCTTACAGACCTTGCACACATTCAGCGTTACACTTATTCAACCTCACATAGCAGGTATTGCATTGAGTACATGTGTGAGTGCATAGTGTCATAGGTAGGTAGTATGCTGTTGGCCCTAGGGCCTACGGCAGCCTAGCCATATGCTACCCTGGCCTTTGACACACATGTACTTTGATTTCACTTGACCCTGCCAACCAGAACCACAGAGGTATTTCCTGGGGTGTATTACCAATCTCCCACACAATCATCAGGGATATTTATGACAACTGCTAATGAGGAGCCTTGTTTGCTATTGCTAGGTGGTCTATTCCAGTGTATGGTATATCTCTGAGATGGGAACCTATCCCTCCACCATGTGTTGTTTAGTGAGCTAACAAGGTTTAGGGCCCTAGAGCGTGTATCCCGGAGGGAATGTGATATGTTGCCATGGTGGTTGTCATCCAGCTATGGGTGTGACATACCTCTGTATGTCCGGCAGAGGTCACCTCTGTGTGGCCAGTATACAATACAGTGTAGATGTGGTTTTGTGAGCCAATCTGCATAGGACATCTGTTTGCGGCCAGTATTACCCTTTGGGAGGTATGTCTGTGGCCTTTTCACCTGGTGTAGTTGTCATGTGAGGTACATACCACACAGGGCATTGTGATGAGTAGAGGGGATCACTGCCCTATATTTCTATAGATGACACACGTGTTGTCATGACACATAACACACAGACTGATTACAGGTGTAGTGTGGCACAGTCTTCATCAAAGCGGAGGCTACTGTCCACCTGTGTCCCATGTTCCCTTATCACACCTTCACTGTTAAGTAGATCTCTACCTATGTGGTAGTTAATGGGTACAGTATTTTGGAAAGGAGGAATGGCACTGCAGTATCAACACTTTTCTACAGTCCATGCCTTGGTCACCACACATCTGTTGCAGTACATATGACCCCATGTCTCTCTGTCTCTCCCTCTCTCTCTATATGGATATCTCTCTCTCTCTCTCTATATATATATATATATATATATATATATATATATATATATATATATATATATATGCATATCTATACACATACATGTACACATCCATTGCTGTACACATGGATATACATATAGGCACATGTACAGTCCACCTTTTATGGTGGGGATATCACTTATGCGACAGTTGAGGGATGTACAGTTATGTGATTATATTGCACAGTGTTGTGCAGAATGCATGTGGGTGTCCTCAGCCCATGTAGCATTAGCAGGCCTCACAGGCTAGGCTGTAACACAGCAGATCTGACAAATCAGTCCCACAGCATTTAACCACCACATGACATATATCAGCACTGCATGCTGTTTTCTAGGTCACACACTATGACCTACATAGATATATGCACATATCAACCTTCAATGACAGATATCTAACCACCCTTCACTAACAGTTGCAGTATGTCCCTTGCCCTATGCACATGTGCAGATAAAGATAGATACGTACTACTGCCACACATGGATGATTTGCAGTGTGTAGAGTACTCTTCAGGAACATCTACTACACGCCAACACATACATGTGAGTTACATACTTTACCATTGTATTTCCCTGCTCCGTGTGTTATGATTTTGTAGGTTTTTATTTTTTTATTTTTTATTTTTGGTTGTTTGTTTTGGGTTTTCCCCCTCTATTTCGGTTTATGTCTCAGTTTATCTCTCTGTTGTGTCTCTGTCTCTGTCTGTGTCTATGTCTCTCTCTCTCTAACTCCCAGCACCTGCAATGATAGAATTGCATGTGTGGACTGCAGGTACAGCCTGATTTTCTAGGTATCTGCACTTGTGCATGTGACAGCCTCTACACCAATTGCTGCCCACCATTCAGTAATTGCATGCAGCCTGCTGTGTAGTGATTGCATTACTCACTGTCATTGCAGCCCACTGTGTGAAATGGGCAGCTATGTATGGGGCGTAATTTTTTTGTGGGTACAGATTGCCCATTTTGTTTTTTTTTTTTTTTCAGGTGAGAGTGGGAAGTGAGGTAGAGGAAGTAGGTATGTCCAGGGAGGTGGGTTGGGGAGGTAAACAGACAAGACAGACAAGACGCATACAGGGGTGGTGTATGACACATGGGGTGGGTGAACACAACTGACAGGGTCGGATGTTTGGAAATCACAAGCCCATGAGCCCACAGATGGTAACAGTGGAACTGAGATCCCCACCCATGGGCAGTCACCACTGCACCTTCACAGCCCCGAAGGTGGCTGTGCTGGGGGCTGCATAGGATGGGCAGGCTCACCCGTGAGATGCGCCACTCTCGCCTCGAGCTGGCGTAGGGGATCAGTGACTGAACACTGGATCTCCCTAGGCACGACAACCCGGACCCTTCGAAGGGTGACAGGTGGCCCTTCTCCACGCACGCTTGCACGGGGGGGCGAGCCCCATCCCCTGCAGTGCTTCCACCCGAAGGTGGCAGAGGACCAACGGAGGAGGGGAGCCCGGGCTGGGCACCAGACCTGCTGGTGCCAGGTAGACTCGCCAGCTGAGGAGGGACAGGTGGGTCCGCTGGGACCGGCCTTCCCATATGTTCTGTGATTAGGTGTGTTTAATTACAACATAAACAACAGCATTCAGATTAGTTGTAACAGCATGCAGTAATATTCCTATTAACCCAACGCACCAAGGTTCCAACAGCTGAACAGCAAGCATAACACATGCATATATTGATCCACAGTGGATATTCCAACAGCATGGATGGATGTTTGGTAGCAACAGGCCACCATGATTGTGGTGTTTAAACAGGGCACATGCATCAACGTGAATGCAAATATTTATAGAACAATAGGACATATATCCCAACAAATACTTAAGATTACACATACCCACTGAGGTGTGGAATTGCATGCTTTATGCACATACAGTAGGGTGTAGAAAAAACCTTGGTTAACATCTTATAATTACCTTTTAGTCTACACTACATTCCTAGCGACTGCAGGTGTCTATCCCCTACATGTAGTATTACACTTGCCACCATACATTAGGTTGTGTAATGGGTTTGGCTAGTTCAATATATGCCTGACCTATATCTGACATACTAATTGTCCAGGATGCAGATGTTACTGCTACATATTTCTTGATTGCATTTCTGTTTCTTTAGCTACATATCTGGGATGTTTTCACATGATATTTTCACTTAGATTTGTACAGAACCCTGCATTTCTTGACACACACTCACATTTCTGGGGAAAAATAACATGCTACACGTGTTCCAGATATACTTATGCATGCCAGCCAGTAACTGACTGTTGCGAACTGTATATACGCTTCACAGCTACTAGCACTTCCATCATAGGTCCATAGGTTCATAGGTTCATACTAGGCTATCTGCCCTAGGGCATTTATAAGCCTAGCCAGAGTGTGTGTGGCTTTCACCACCCCTTAGGATGAGAATACTATACCCATTAGTCTGCTGTGCCTCTGTCCAGCAGTGATACAGAGATGATTCCCGGGGTAAACCTACGATCTCCCATCCACTCGTCAAGATTTCTCTTGAACAGAGTCAGTGAGGGGCTCTGCCTCACATGGCCTGGGATTCTGTTCCATAGTGTAGGGAGTCTCTGGGTGATGAATCTGTCCCTCCAGCATGACCTATTTATATCCGTGTTGAGGTTTAAGTCTCTTGCTCTCGTGGCTCTGGTGGATTTGGATTTTTTGAGGTGGAGCATGTCCATTAATTCCAGGTTGGACATGGCCTTGTATGTCAGGCACAGATCACCTCTGAGCAGATGGTATGCGACTGAATAGAGCTGGAGTTTCTTCAGTCGGGCATCGTATGACATATGTTTGAGCCCCTTTATCCTTTTGGTGAGGAACTTTTGGGGTCATTCCAACTGCTGCAGGTGTCAGGTAAGGTACATTCCGAATGGGGCGTTGTACTCAATCATTGGTCTGATAAGTGAAGAGTACAGGGGTACAATGACCTCTCCTGATCTGGATGTGAATCCCTTCATGATCAGGTGGGCAATGTAGAAGGTATTCCTAACCACTTTGGCAATGTGAGTGTCAAAAGAGAGGTTACTGTCAACTTGGGTCCCCAGGTCCCTGATAACTTCTTCCGTGTTTAATGGATTACCACCTATGTGGTAATTAGGGGTTACCTTGTTTTTCCCAAAGGGTATGACTATACATTTTTTGGCATTTAGCTTAAGGCCATGGCTCTGTCACCAGTTATCCATTTCTATGAGACCTCTCTGGAGGATGTCTGTGTCTGATGGAGTGTCAATTATAGTGCCCAGTTTGCAGTCATCTGCAAATTTTGTCAGCCACAATCCCCCTATGTTTGCCTGCACTTCAGAAAAATAAATGCCGAACAAGAGGGGGCCCAGGACTGAGCCCTGTGGGACACCACTCGTTACCGGCTTAGAGTCTGACATGGCACCAGCAACTCTAACCCTGTGTGTTCTGTCCTTGAGCCAGTTTGCAACACATCTTGTGACATATGGGTTTACATCTAAGCTGCTGAGCTTTTCTATGATGCCCGAGTGGGGTATTGTGTCGAACGCTTTTGCTAGGTCAAGGTAGGCTGTGTGAACTGCCTTACCCTCATCAATGGCCTTAGTGACTGTTTCGAAAAAGTCGACCAAGTTCAAGAGGCAGGATCTGCCCTTGACAAAGCCAAATTGGGTAGGATCCAGTGTCTGTAGGTCCCCAATGTCTTTATTTATGAGTTCCATTATGATCCTCTCCATAGCTTTGCAGACAAGGCTCGTCAAGCTTATGGGGCGGTAATTTCCAGGGTCCGTAGAAGCACCGCATTTGTGGAGTGGGACCACAGTTGCCGTACGCCATTCTTTGGGTACGTATCCTGTAGTAAGGCTAAGATTAAACAGCAGCCTTATGTGTGGGTTTAGTTCCTCATTGAGTTCGTGTAGCACACAGCCAGGGACACCATCCGGTCCCATTGATGCTGTGTTTTTTGCTTTAGAGAGAGCAGCTCTCACCTGGGCATCTGAGATGTTTGGGAGGCTAGACTCTGGTGGGATAGATATTTCTCCTTTTGGAGGGGAGAAATTTGCACTGAACCTGTCTGCCAGTATGTTGGCAATGTCTGTGGGTTCAGTGATTTTTATCATTTTGGACTAATTCTGAGCATATCTGGGAGTTTCCACCCAGGTTTCTAACATAGCTAAAGAAGGCCTTATGATTGTCTTTTGTGTCATTAGCGATTTTTCTCTCAAAGTTGGCCTTGGATGATTTTATGAGTGATCGTAGTTTTTTGCTAGTATTGATCAGCGATGCCTTCCCTTTTAGGGATTTTGCTCTGTCATGTAGTAGCTTTCTCCTCTTGTTGTAGAGTTTGTTTATGGCTGGGGTCCACCAGACCAGGCGCCTGCCTTTGGTGGAAAGGGTCTTGATTTTATTAGGGATTGCTTGATCCATACATTCCTGGAGGTGCTCGTAGAAGGCATTTGTAAGGGTTTCAGCAGCGTGGGTTGTGGTTTCCACTGGCTCGGGGCCTTGAAGGATACCACTCCAGTCTTAAGAAGTGTGAAGTTTGCTTTTGAGAAGTTCTTCACTGTGGTCTTTTTGCTGGGGGTGGGGCGGATGTCGATCTCCAGTGAGATTAATTTATGGTCTGATCTCACCAATGAGGGATATACTTCGTGTGGAGCATTTTGTCCCCATGTTTGTGATGATCAGGTCTAGTATATTTTCTCCTCTTGTGGGAATGGTGACTAGTTGTTCCATAGCATTTGAGTTTATGAACTCCAGGAACCTTTGGGCTAGGGTGTTGGGGCTTGAGTAATGTTCCCAGTCTATGTTTGGGTAGTTGAAGTCACCCAATATGATGGTGTTTGGAGAGACATTCATACTCTCCAGTGTCTTCAGGAAGGCTGTGTGGGTTTCCTGAGTTTGAGAAGGTGGTCTGTAGCATGTTACAAACTGTAGGGCAGTTTTACCTATGGTTAATTGCACCTGGATGGTCTCCGATGCTTCGTGCGTTGCCACTAACCTGGAGGTGTGGGTATCCTTTATGAATATGGATACTCCCCCTCCTTTTGTGGTTCGGTCCGGATTTTGGGGCCGGAACGCATGATATGAGGTATAACCTGATAGTGCTGGGGTGCTCCCAGGAGCCTTGAACCAGGTTTCAGTCACAGCACAGACATTTTATATGAGACTGCACAACTCTGGGTTGCCAGCACTTTTTCAAACAGTACTATTTGTATAATGCAAGGGTACAACAATATTTCAAACTCTGTGACATAGACACACTCCGGGTTTTAGACCTTTATTAATGGCATTACACACTTTTCCACAAGCTCACACCTTTATTTGTTTTAACGGTGCATATGGCAGACATGTTCAAGACATAGTATACCTTTATTAATAGGTTAGAGCACTCTTTTTTCAGGCTCACTCACTTATTTTATATGACAGCGCCTGCAGAGATATTATTCCAGACATATGTTACCTTTCTTAATGGGTTACTGCACTCTTTTTCTGCGTCTCTGACGTTTTTACCTGACAGTACATGCAGAGGACTTATTCAGGCAATTTTATGGCTGTATTATTGGACTACAACAATTTCTTTCATGCTCTCTCCCATATTTTATATAACAATACATGAAGAATAATCACTAACCTACCTGGTGGTGCAGCCTTAGCAGCCTATCAGCATAGGCTTGCTGGTTCGCAGCACGGTCACCTGCAGCTGTAAAGTAAATAAAGGGATATTGAGACATACCTATCCATTATACATACTCAATTATCATTTCTTACATATTGCATTCCATGGCTACATACTCAGTTGTGGGGTATCCTGCATCCCACGGGCCTCCTGTATCCATTGGTTCAGGCGGTCCTGCTTCTGTCTCTTCAGGTCTGCATGGTGGTGACGGACCTGCTCACCAGTCCGAGGATCGCCTGTGGCACTGGTGAGGTCATGAGCTAACCGGTTCCAAGCCTCTGCCTTGTACTCCGTCCCTTGGAACTGGCCCTGCAGGAGTCTTGACTCATGACGGTAGACAAGGAGCCAAACCATGTATTTCGACTCCTCGATGCCCCAATGTTTTACTCGGAAGCGTGTTCCCTCTCCGACACCAGCCATTCTAACTACAGATGTGAGCTACAATCAGTTATGGCATGTATTCCCACCTATGGGGCTTAAATATGCTGCATTTCCTGTACTTTTTTGTGATTGGCCATTTTTTTTAATTCTCGGCTGACTGCAGACCTGCTAAGTAATGGTTAAACTACTATTAGTAAGTATATGTATGTTAACAGTGGCTGCTTCCCCTAAGTTGACATGGCTTAGTGGTTCTGTACTTTGCTTGTGATGCACAGAGTCCTGGGTTCGAGCCGTGTCGTTCATTTTATTTTCATACTGTCCAGACAGGCTAGGGGGTGTGGCTGCATTTAAGCAACTTTGCTCTACGTTGCTCCTCGGTGCCCTACTGTGCCCTGTTTGGTGCGGTGCGCACGTCCGCACAAACACATTGTGCTGGTTAAAGCACTATTTCGCTATGGGCACCTCTATTGCGCTGGGTTAACCGTTATGAAACTATGGGCACCTCTATTGCGCTGGGTTAACCGTTATTAAACTATGGGCAACTCTATTGCGCTGGGTGAAGTGCTGCTTAACTGCAGGCAATTATATATCAGGATCATTTAAAATATTTATTTTGTTCACTGATACATTGGCCATTTCACTGCGTTTTAGTACTATTTACACATATTTGTCTGGTATTATTTCATATACTGATTTAAAAATAAATACAAAGGGGAGTGGTGGGACTCGAACCGTGAATACCTTTTCTTTGTGCGAATGGTCTACCATTACACTATTGCTATTTAGTGTGATTTGCATAAACATTCTTTCTTATGCTCTTCCATGTCAGAATTGCTAACTCTAGCTAAGCAATGGGCACACCTGCGCACACGCACGCAAATACGGGCAGCTACTTTGGGAATTTAAAAAAATAAATTTAATGTTTTGCTTTCCATAACTGTGATGGGGGTTTACAATATCAGGGAGTGTGGTGTTGGGTGCAGGGACATTTGAGCGTACTCGCTCTTGTGTATTTGCTTTTACTTTTCAAACACTTGCAGGGGCGTGGACATTTAGAGTGCTCGGCAGTCGGACACGCCCCCTGCTTTCTTACACAGTCCGTGTACGACTTACGGTTGGGTCAGCGTGCCCTCATGCATATTCATGGCATGCTGACGTCATACCGTTCAACTGCAGCCTCCGAGTAAGACTTATTAAGTCTTACACGGAGGATTCGTGAATCAGGAGGTTTGTCTACACATCCCAGCTGCAGTTTCAGTTCTGACAGTGGTTCTTGGAATGTTGTTATGCAGAATGGTAAATTTCTTCTCCTTACAGAAATGCACACAGCATACAGCAAATAAATAGCCAGACCACATATCTTGATGTGAAAGATAACACAAGACAGTAGCTCCCAGCATCATTTGCATTAGAATTTTGGCATCATTGTTGCTTTACTTAAAGTTCACATGACAGAAGAAAATACCATTTCTGTTGTTGACAGGAAAGCATCTGAAATTTTTTATTTTTATATAATGTTTTCTTAAAGCTTCTGACAGTTAAGCAAGCTGTACAGGATTTGCAAGCATTCCATAGCAGTTTGTGAATGCATCATATTCAAAAAGGGTCCTATGCACACATTACAAGGAAAGTTTTGTATTGTCATATTGTCTCTGGGTACACACTATGTTTGGAACATTCCTATCTGCCATAGATGACAAATCCAAATGAAATCTAACTTATTTGTTTTTTGTCTGTCCAATAAGCCTAGGGCAAAAATAACTTTTGTTTCTTGTTTTGGAAATAAATACAGTAGTCCGGATTGCTAGATTAGATAATGAATCCTATCTTGCCAGTTAAAACAAAAAGGCCATTATCCTCTTTACAAGCAGTTAGTTATATTTAGATGACTTTCTCAAGGTTACAAGACCTTGTAATTCTAATCACATCAGCAAGCCAAAAATAGTTAAGAAATGGACAATGTCAATGCTTGGTGTGTACATCAGAAGCTATATAAAGTTATCAAACAATCTTAACACGTTTATTCTTAAGAGATGGAGAGGAGTGGAACTCAAAATAACAATTTTTAAAAACTTCAAGGGAACCATACATTCCGAGTAAATAACATGTTAAAAACAGATGTATGAGAACAAATGAGTCATAGTTACAGGATACAAGATGGATAACTTGATGAAGATACAAGGAGACATTATTTCATAGGAAGGGTGGATGGTGTTGGAACTGCAGGTTTTTGTAAATACAGTGACCTCAGAAATAGAAACTGAATTTTAAAATACATGGAACAAACATACCACATTCTTAAGTAATAGCAGGGGTGGGATTAACTAGTATATACACATGTATTGTAAATAATGAATGAGTATACTGCACTCAGGAACCAGGAACACAGTACCCTTGTTTGTCATCAATATCTGTGTGGCTAAGTCCCAAGAAGTTTTGAATCCAGGCAAGTTGATAGCTATTATTATTATTATTATTATTATTATTATTATTATTATTATTATTATTATACCATTCCCTTAGAGACTGATATACTGGCTTGCTGCAGGTTGATTTTGGGTAAATGATTGTCAGACTACCATATTTGATATGATAATGAGATAACTGAGGTATGAAAGGAAAACATAATGAGTCTGACACATTAATATTCAAACAGTTCCATGCACTTACCTCAGTACTGCAGGTGTTTTTTAAAGAATGAGCACAGTGTTACTTTCTTTTTGCTAATATGGATAGTCTGACTAGGTGAAACACTTTTTAATGGGCCATGGGGAGAAAAGCTCCAGCATTATAACACATTTCTTATATTGACATCTATGTGACTGCAAAACACCAAAACTCCAATTATCAATGTGACACTTAATAATATAATAAAGACATGATACATATACATGCTTACAACAAAACATCTAGTTAAGTGTCACGAGACTAATCGCATTTTGGGTGTTTTGCAGCTCCATAGCAGTCAATGTAAGGCAATTTAAATACTTAATTGTTGCAATATATTTATGTGATGTGACTACAATTTAAGCTGTCATTAACCTAGGGTTGCTTCTTTAAATACAGCCCAGATAATAGATTGTGAAATCATGTCTTTGTACAGTGAATATATGAAAAGAAGGATGAGAGATGTTTTGATAGTTTGAGCACAGACACTGCGTACAAGACTGCGTACAAGACTGCGTACAAGACTATCTATCTATCTATCTATCTATCTATCTATCTATCTATCTATCTATCTATCTATCTATCTATCTATCTGTCTATCTATATGTCTATCTATCTAATCTGTCATCCTGTCTTATATATATATATATATATATATATATGTGTGTGTGTGTGTGTGTGTGTGTGTGTGTGTGTGTGTGTGCGAGCACGCGTGCATGTGTGTGCGTCTGTTTGTGCATAGTATATGTATTGTTTATGTGCTCAGTCATACATCCACACAAATATACATTATATTACATATATACAATGTATTACACACATATCTAGTATTCTATTTATCTATAGACAGATATGTGTGTGTGTGTGTGTGTGTGTGTGTGTGTGTGTTGCACGTGTGTGCGTGTGTGCGAGTGTGCGTGTCTGTGCTGATATTGTTTCAATGTTAGTTCATTGTCAGCTTTCCTGATATGGACATAATACCAGGGGTGGAGAATATGCCTTTTCACCTGTACTGTACAACCTCAAAGTTGGTATATTTAAGCAACATGAAGTATGGGGGATGGAGCACTTAAGCTGCACTCAATCAGGTCCGTGTTAGTGAAGCAAAGCACTGACTTCTGAGGACATTAGGGGTTTTTGCTGCAAATTTTGGCTCAGTAGGTGAAAGCTCTTAATGATAGGGCGACCACAGTGGTACAGTGGTTAGCATTGCTGCCACACAGCAAGAGGTTCTCCGGTTCAATCCTCGGCTGGGGTGCCTTCTGTGCGGAGTCTGCATGTCCTCCCTGTGGTCGCGTGGGTTTCCTCCAGGTGCTCCGGTTTCCTCCCACATCCCAAAGACATGCTGCAGGTGGATTGGACACTCTAAATTGGCCCTAGGTGTGCGTGTGAGTGTGCCTTCTGTGGAAGGTTGGGCACCGGGCTGGCAACTCGACACTGTAAAACTCCACTGCCATTCAATGTGCAGACAAGGTGATCTGCTGTGGCGACCCCTAACTGGGAAAAGCCAAAAGAAGAAGAAGAAGGTGAAAGCTCTTAATGAAAGTATGAAGAGAGGAAATACCAGCAGGTTAAGAAGGGAAGTTTGCATATCAAAATGATAGGGTGAAAATAAAAATAGACTTTTTTCTGAAAAATAGTATTAAAGAAGATAAAATGGGGCATAAGTAGCTGGTTTTGCAGATTCTTACTGTGTCGGAGGTATAATTGGGAAGCATAAGGAGGAGGAGAAGATAAAGGAGATTACCAGGAAGAAAATTAAAGAAATAAATAAATAAAGATGACTACATGGGCACGGCTGAACAATATGAAAAGTTAACAAAACATTCTGCTATGTTATGGTTTGAGAAAGAAAGAGAAGTTTGTAAGAAAAGCAAATATAGAAGGAAAGAGTTATTCAAAAAGCATATATACTATCATAGATGGAAGAAGGGCAACATAAACAGCAACATGCTAATTAGGAATGTGTGAAATGAGAAGAAAAAATATCAGCTGTTTAAATGTTAACAAAATGTAAAGTGATGTAAAAAATTAAATTATGAAAATAGGATTTGAAACACGGAAAGAAGCTGGAAGAAGACAGGGATGTCTAATTCAGAGTTGGATGGTGTGAGAAGGGACCTGCAGCAATCAGAAAAAAATTGCCAAACAGGATAAGTGAGTGGCTCTGGATCAAGAACTGTGGTGACAGTTGACACAACATCCTCACCCCCATGTAGAACTAGGAAAAGGTGGAGGTGGTGATTGATGGTCTACAGTGAATAAAGACCCAACACAAAGTACATGCAGCATATATTGCAATACTGCTGGTCTGTAGTATATAAAGAAATATTCAAGAGAAACAGAAAAAAATATAGCAAACTATGATTGCATGAGCCGGATACCAGTGGCCATGAGCAGTGACAAACTAAATACATTGCAGAAGAAAATATAGGTATAATGTTCAGTTAATTGTTTAATCTGTGGCAGTGGGCAAGGAAACAAACAAATGGCACTGAGATTTAGACTTTTTGAGCCGGTAATGTGAGAGAAGTTAGACTTATGGATATGGAGCATCTCTAGTAAGGCGAGGTCTGATATTGCCTTGTAGGTGAGATACAGATCACCTCTGAGCAATCTGTATGATACTGAGTAGAGTGATAGCAATATGAACCTGTTGACAGAGGACAGGTGTTAGAGGCCATCGATTCTCTTTGTGAGGTATTTCTGTGGCCTTTCTAGTTGTTGCTGGTGCTTGGAAAGGTACATACCAAACGGGACGTTATACTCAATTGTTGGCCTAATGAGGAAGGAGTACAGAGAGGTAATAACCTCTTTTTTTCTGCTACATGATGGTTGAATGTGAGATTGTTGTCAACCTG
This sequence comes from Protopterus annectens, assembly GCF_019279795.1. Taxonomy (NCBI): domain Eukaryota; kingdom Metazoa; phylum Chordata; order Ceratodontiformes; family Protopteridae; genus Protopterus; species Protopterus annectens. The sequence goes on along the minus strand of NC_056731.1, from coordinate 335,058,640 downwards.
AGTACCCAGGTCTCTCACTACAGGTTGTGTGCTTAGGGGTTGCCGTTGATGTGGTAATTAGTAGGGGCCATGTTTTTGCTGAATGATATGATAATACATTTTTTTGCATTTAACTTAAGGCCATGACTTTAGCACCAGCCATTTGTTGCTGTGAGACCCTCTTGCAGTATGTTGACATCATTTGGGGAGTCAGTAACAGTACCCGACTTACAGTCATCCACAAACTTAGTCAGCCAGAGGTCTTTTGACTTTGCCTGGACCTCTGAAAAGCAAATGCCAAACAGTAGAGGTCCCAGGACAGATCTCTGGGGAACACCACCAGTGACAGGTCTGCTGTCGGAGGTGTAGGCACCCATTGGGACCTTGTGGGCCCCATCGGTGAGTCACTTCGCCACCCACTTGATGAGATAGGGATTTACGCCAAGTTGTGTTAGCTTTTCAATGATGCCCGAGTGGGGGATTGTATCAAAGGCCTTGGCCAAGTCAAGGTAAGCTGTATGTAATGACTTTCCCTCATCCAGGGCCTTGGTAACAGTCTCAAAGAAGTCAATCAGGTTCAACAGGCAAGATTTGCCCTCGACGAATCCGAACTAGGTGGGGTCAAGTGCTTGGAGATTGCCTATGTCCTTGTTTATGAGATCCATAATAATACACTCCATGGACTTACAGATCAGACTTGTCAAGCTAATGGGGTAATAGTTTCCAGGGTCAGTAGTGGCACCACCTTTGTGCTGTTAAGTCTCAGTTCTGTTATGTGGTGGTGATGCCTTTGTCTTGTGTGGGGTTTCTGTTCAGTCTTGCAGTAATTTTGTCCTGGCCTTGTGTCTCTGTCCTGTGGGGGTGGGTGCCTCTGTCCTGTGTGTTGTAGTCCGTGTGGGTGTTAATGTTCATTCTTGATGCAGTGCTGATTTTATCATGTGTCTGTCCTGTGTTCAAGAGTCTGTGTAGCTGTGTGTCTGTTCAGTCTTGATATAATGCTGTCTTTATCTTGTGTGGGTGTCTTTCTTGTGTAAGGGAGTCTGTGTGGGTGTTAATGTTCCGTCTTGCTGTAGTGCTGTCTTTATCATGGGTGGGTGACTATCCTGTTTACAACAGTCTGCCTGTCTTGGTGTGCCTCTGTCCTGTGTGAAGGAGTATGTGTGGGTGTCTCTGTTCAGCCTTGCTGTATTGCTGTTTTTGCTTTGTGTGTCTGTGCTGTGTGTGGGAGTCAGTGTGGGTGTCTTTGTGTACTTCTGTGGGACTGGCTACCTTGATATGGTACAGAGGCTTGTTGCAATGTAACAACATTGGTACTAAATGCCAGTCAGACATAGCTCTCAATTTCATGGCATATATAATTTGTACAAAGCCAAAGACAATGGTGGTACATCTCCAAAAAGCAGGAGAATCAGGAGAAATTTTAAATATTGCTCTTATAAACTTAAAAACTTGCTAGAATAAAAGGTGTTATCATGCATTTTCTGAAGAATATGAAGTCAAGCTCAATATTTGTCATTACTTAGTGAATTCAATCCTCAATGATTTGCCACAGAAAATCCAGAAAACTACAAATTTTGAGGAACAGACCAAAAATGAGTCAAATCTGGACATTCTGTGAAAGTCTGGGCAGTTGAGGAGTATGCAGTCAGTGTGTGTGTGTGTGTGTGTGTGTGTGTGTGTGTGTGTGTGTGTGTGTGTGTGTGTGTGTGTGTGTGTGTGCACATCTGAGTGGCTAACATGTTGTGGTACAGGGGGTTGTCATAATGCAACACTGGTACTAAATGCCAGTCAGTGTGCATGCACCCGTGAGTGGCTACCTTGCTGTGGTACAGGGGTTGTCGTAATGTAACATTGGTACTAAATGCAAGTCAGTGTGTGCATTCATCTGTGAGAGGCTACCTTGCTGTGGTGCAGTTACAGCATTGATACTAAATGCCAGTCAGTGTTTACCTCGGCACATCAATTCCTAATGGACTGAATGTTAAATGGTGCTGGATGAGCTTGACAGAGAAGGGGGTGCGATGGTAATGTGCTCACACTTTATATTCTCCTGAGTAGGGCCCCCAACTTGAAACTTGCTGGGGGTCCACAAAATGCTGGCATCGGCCCTGGCTGTAGATATAAATATAGATATATAGTGTAAGTGATAAAAATACATGCAACTTTATTTAACATAACAAAAAAAAGCATTACCCACTCAACTCTCTTAGGGTACTGTAAAAATATTTATAATATTTATAATACATTAAAGAGTTAACACCCCAGTTTTGTTTTTCAAAAGTCCAGTCTCACTCAGCCTCTTTTGTAATATGCTGTCACATAATGTCTCGGCTCCAGGCCTTGACTAAATCTTTTATCTATCACCACAAAACAAACTCTACTCTTTGCATGAAATTCTTTCAAGCCACATCCACAACAAACCCTGAATAGGCTGACCATTTCCAGGAACTAAAATTCTTCAGTCCATGCTCCCAGTCTGACCCATGATGACACACACCCCCACCCCAACTAAGGAATCAACTTCTTGTCTTATTCCTTTTAAGTTCCATACTTTTATGCATGCATGACTGGCTTAAGTAGAAATCATTATGCTAATATTATTGCCTTGTTTTTGTTAGAATGTAGCATTGCCAGATACATTAATAGGCACATTCAGCAATTTTCCACATCCAAACACATCAGATGTCCCAGCTACCTCCTACCAACACAAAATCGCAATTTTTGGAGTTATAGAGCTGGTTTAGAAGACATAAATTATCTATCAGCATTTCTATTAGCCAGCCTGCATCTATGACTAATAGTATACTGAACGGCTAAAGGAATTGTGCCCAGTGGCATAATTTTATATTGGCAGATTCTTGTTTATTCAGCTACTGAAATGTGACATGATTGGACATTAGCTTGAAGTATCTTACATGTAATACTTAAATAAATAGAAAGCCTACTTCATAGCCAAACATCCCATTTCAGTAGCTGATTATTTATTCTCTGCATTGCTTAACATTTGATTCATGTGGTTGCTCCTTTACTTTGAATTCCTTGGGATAATACAACTCCCAGAACCATTTGTGATGTACCCCAATACAAAATACAGTGCTTGGTAAAATCAGGAGTCATTAACATTGGGGCAGAACATAGTATTATTTTCAGTTAATTAAATGCTGTGTCTGCCTCAATGGACCACCGTATCTTGACAGAAGTTTTTTCTTTCGAGAGATCTTTCAATGGACAGACAATAGTTACAAAATTAGGTACATGCTTTTTGTAATGCCCAGATAATGCATGGAAATCATTTACTGCTCTTTTAGTGAAGAGTATTGGACATTTATTATGTCCTATATTTTTCTAGTTGTAATTTTGCCAGCCCCTTTCTATAAGTTATCCAGATATTTGGCTTCATCCATGCCAAACTTAACCTTTTTAGCACGGACATTCATGTCTTAGAGTTTCTAATAAAGTCTGTTTTTTGATTGCATGAAACTCCCAAATGTCTGAGTGGTGACCCCATATTCAGCAATATATCTTAAGGGGGGGCTTCATTATTTTATTTATCAATCTCCAAAGGTAGTTTGGGCTTTATGTGAGCAAAATGGTTGCACTGTGTATTGGAATTACAGTTCTCAACATATCTGGGCAAGAATGGGGGACAAAAGCTATAATTAAGGGAAATGTTTAAATGTTTCAATAAATGAGGCCAGAACCAAGACCTTGGAGAAGTATGAAAAATATATTGAAAAGACAAATGCTTTCATCTCAAAAACAATGTGGAAGAGACTTCATTAGATCAAAAGCATCAGAGATGCTTCAGGTGCAGCTAACATTGGGTAAGACAGTGATTCAGGTTGTAGCCTGCTATAGGTCCCCAACCATGTCTCAAGACTCATACTCCATGTTCCTAAGCACCCTGGAGAATATTAGGATCTAACCTAACACTCTCATACTGGGTGACTTCAACTACCCCTCCATTAACTGGGAAAACTTCTCATGTATCAATACATTTACCCAATGTTTCCTGGAATTCATTAATTCCAATACCTGGACCAGCTCATTCTTACCCCCACTAGAGGTAGCAACATCCTTGACCTGGTCATTACTAACATGGGCGACCATTGCTCTACACCAGCAGTCAACTCCTTCCTGGCTAGATCCGGCCACAAACTAATCACCTAGGAAATCCACCCCCCCGAAAGGTAACTACCATGAAAAATCTCTCCAAAGCTAACTTTGGGCTCCTAAAAACAGAGGTGGCGAACTTCACGGCACCCATGCAAAGGAGAATAGTTGCATGACCGCCGAATCATACGATCCTGAGTCCTCTCCTGTTTGGTATCTACTTCTCTGAAGTCCAGGCCAACACAAAGGGACTCTGGCTGACAAAGTTCATAGACGATTGCAAGTTGGGAGCTATTATTAACTCCCAAGTGACATTGGCATCCTACAGAATGGCCTTACTGACACCAACAACTGGTGTCAGAACCATGGCCTTAAGCTCAAAGTAAAAAAATGTGTCATCTCCTTTGGGAAAAAAAACAGTTCCCATGAATTACCACATTGACGGTAGTCCACTGAACACAGAAGGCATTATAAGAGATCCAGGAACACAGGTTGACAGCAACCTCTCTTTTGATCACCACATTGTCACTGTGGTCATAAAGTCCTTCTGTGTGGTACATCTCATTACTAAGGGTTTTGCATCCAGGAAGAAAGAGGTCATTGTCTCCCTCTATTCTTCCCTCATTAGGCCAATCATCGAGTACAATGTCCCATTTGGCATGTACCTTGCTAGACACCGGCAACAACTGAAGAGGCCGCAAAAGTACCTCATAAAGAGGATCTTAGGTCTTAAACACTTGTGCTATATGGAAAGACTCAAAAAACTCCAACTATTCTCTGTCTCATATCGCCTACTTAGAGGTGATTTCTGCTTGACTTACAAAGCCTTGTCTGACCAAACTCTGTTAGAAATGCTACATGTAAAGAAATCCCAATCCCTCCACACCACATGCTCCAGAGACCTCAACCTCATTACCACAATCAACAGAACATAATGGAGGGACAGGTTCATAACCCAAAGACTGCCTATGTTATAGAACAAACTTCCCATACATGTCAAGCAGAGCACCTTGCTGACCCTCTTCAAGAGAAATCTTGATGAGTGGATGGGAAATAGAAAATGCACCCCGGGGATAACTCCAGTGGCTCTACTTGACAGAGGCACTGGGAAATAAGGTCAGGTGGCACAATGCCAGGGTAATCCTATTGCTAGGCTTGTAAAGGCTCCAGGGCCATTAGCCTAGTACACACCTATGAACCCATAAAGAACTTACCCTGTATCAGAATAAGTACTTATAAAACTAGTCACATAACATTCAATTAGATTCATTAAGTGCATGAATTAGCGTAAAATCCTAAATTCATACAAAAACTATACAGTCAATCAACAAATCAGTAACAATAAAACTTAAAAACATTTAACATAATAAAATGCAATAGAAAACAATCATCTCAAGTGAGATCTTAATTTTAAAAGACAGCCAATAGATGCCAGATCAGTAAGACTGGGCCAATCCACAGCATTAAAGAAGAAGATCCAATACAATCCACATTTCTCCAAATATAGTGCCCACGCCCCACTGCTAATGTTATGAACAATCCTTTCAATAATACAAAATTTAAAATGATGCCTTTGATGCTCTGAAATGTGCTGATATAAGGCATTAGTGTTTTGTTTTTTTACTAATCTCATATCGATGTTCATACATCCTGTCCCATAACCTATGCTCAGTCTTAACCAATTTAAAAAGCTCAGCATTGTTGACACAAGGCTGCATACGCAATACCCTAGTGTCACAGTTAAATTTACCCCTCATTGTAAAAGAAACACCATTGATATCAAAGAGTTCACCCATATATATATATTTACAAAAGGGGCAACATCCACATTTACCCATAAAGGGTTGGGGATCGATTTTTAAAGTCGATGTATGTTCAATTACGCTTTTAAAGTTGGGTCTCTTTTTATATATAAATCTAAGTTTGTCTCCTAATTTTTATTTTATCATATGATTCTTATCTGATCCCTTAGGTTAAATTGTCAAAGTCAGGCATTCTTATTACAGACATGCTTTTGCACCTCATAGGCTTTCACCGTGTTCTCATTTATTATGGATATAATTAGTTTTAGTCTATCCTGCAAACTAATGTACTAGTCTATCACACATTTAAATGGTGGCTGCTCTTCTTTCCAAGTCTCTTTAGCAAAGCCAGTCAGAACAAGAGTTCAAATGGGTATAGCCAACTGAAGCCTGTAGCTCTGAAGTTAGCACCAAGTTATTCTCAGACAAAGAGTAAAAAAAGCACCAGGAACAAAAGCTCAGGTCAATAGGATTGTGATGTCACTGGATGGAAGCTTATGTTGGTTATTGACGGCTTCAGGTACCACAGGTAATGCACCAGTAACAGAAAGTTCTACTGGCAACAAGTGCAAAAATGCAGCCATGACTGCAGAAGCAAGGCAATCACAATGCTGTGTTAGAGGGTGATGAGCTTATGAGCTACATTGCACATTACCATCCCCTGCCCAGATGAGATGGTCACTGCACCATTGATAGAGACAATAAAACTGAAGCCTAACACCTCAAGGGTACATGCAGTGATCATAGGACACTGTACAGGAACTGCCATTAAAGAGGTAGTGCAGCTTACCTGACACTGGAAGAGAAAGGGTTTGACTACACTCCATGACAAACTCTAACTAAGTCCTGGACATTACTACAAAGGATGTACCCATACAGAAGGGTGTGTTTATCATCCATAACAGCAAGAACCATGCCTGTTAACATTGTGTCTATTGCAGTTAATGAGCAGCACATTTCCCCCAATAATGTCTATTTGCTGCCAGAGATAAACGATTCATGAACAGCTAGACATTGTTGACACTAGCAGATATGACCTTTTAGTTTACTGCTTGATGGTACCAAAAGTTAATAGTAATATGACTAGGAGTAGATGACTGCCTTGGCTGAGGATTATGGACTCACACTACCACCCTGATATGCATTTCATGGGTTCTAAAGAATCACTGTTAGTGCAATGCAGACTGCCTTTCCAGAGTCCCAACTGGATGGCATTCTGTTTCACCTATGGCAAATACTGTGGCACAGATTGCAGAAGCTGGACCTTCTCCTGAAGTATGTTGCATACCCTGAATTCCAAAAGGAGGTAAAGAAGCTTACTGTTGTGGCATGTCTGTCTACAGCAGACATACCCACAAAAATAGTAGTGCTGTGGGGCCATTGCTCGTAGGAAAGCAGACCTTTCTTTTTCTGCAGCGGTTACTAAGGGGGGATTTTAACAGTCTGATACCTACATAGCCCATGCACACAGACAGGTCCTAGAATATCCCCCATGGCAGACCTGACAGCAGATAGTCTGTCTGCTACATGGAACTGCATGGAGGAGGGGCAATGCCAACTCAGGGCTGTCTGCAGCACATGGAAAATAGCAGAATCACACCAATGCCCTCATGTGCCAGGTCTTAGATATCAGGCCAAAGTCTGACATCTGTGGGTTTCTCTGTGCCTTAGAATAATATCTCCTTTGGCTGTGACACTGGTAGCTGTCATACACCTATGCCTCTTCCTCATTTCCTGAGCACCTCTACATTCCCATCTTCATCCAGATTCTGACTAGTGAGGTTTACCTCACCTGGACAGTGACAGCTAACCAGGATGGGTGATTGTTATCTTGCATGCATCTGAATATCATTTGACCTCATTCTGCAGTTATGGCAGCTGTTATTATTATTATTATTATTATTATTCAAAACTGAACTACTACTATTCTGCATAATGAGGATTGCTATATCATGCTTACTTTTTTCTTCTGTACGCAATACCTGTGTGTAGTGGGTAACCATTCCCAGCTTCTGTGTAGTGTGTATTGCTGCTCATGTGGGAAATGTGCTTCAACTATGAGAATCTTTAGGACTTCATTGTTAAAACTTTCTTGTGTTTGTCTCTTTGAATTGGTTTGAGTGTTTTGGACAATTGTGCTGATGCATGGATTGTGTGGAAGGTGAAAAATATTTCTTTGTATCTGTAGTGTTTCAGCAAGGTGCTCTCTGTGCTTCATTCCAGTCTGACATATGTTGTGTAGTGAGTGTACCTATGGCAAATACTGTGGCACAGAGTGCAGAAGTTTGGCCTCCACCTGAATATTCCATTCTATGAGCAGGACCACGCCAATGCCCTTTGTGGGTGTGTATATGTCTAAATAGGGGCCTGTGAATATGCAGAATATGTCTGAACCCCCACCAAGATGTTATGTGACAACCTTATATTATACATTTTGCCTACACCTTGTGTGAAGTGTTGCAGGGTATGTTAACATGGCAAGTAAAGTTATTATTGCTATAGAGCAGGTGTTGGATTCTGATATGTGTTTTGCTGCTTTGGCATACATGGGTACTGGAGTACATCATTTACTTTTCTGTGTGTGTGTGTGTGTGTGTGTGTGTGTGTGTGTGTGTGTGTGTGTGTGTGTGTGTGTGTGTGTGTGTGTGTGTGTGTGTGTATATACGCGTGTATGTTTGTGTGTATGCCCATACATGTAGAAAACTTTGTATGATTATATAACACTAAACGTGCTACAAGATGTGCTCACAGTAGAGGCATATACAGGTAATATAAAATAACTGCAACATGCATTATGTTTTAGAAGTTGATTTAGCAAAAGCATGCAATGAATACCACTCATCATTATAATACGTTCTAGGTAGGAATGCTTCTTTCACGTTCACATTCTTTAATTGTAGGCAAGATGGTTATGTAATTAATGATAGTGCATACTTGTTAGAGCAAGGTTATTTTTGTGTTGTTTCATTATGGTAATATCAGTAATGTGCTAATTGTAAAAGAATTGGAGTTTTCATTCTGTGAGTTACTTGGGTTTCATTCTGCCTTTTTAACTCAAGCTGGCAACTCAGAGTAGGTATGCTGTAATTAAAAGAGGTGCACTAGAGTGTTCATGTTATATAGTCTGCATGTTACATCTTTGTAGGATACATACATTCTACATGATCTATAAATATATCTGTATCTAATATGTACTCGACTTGTACTTTAACGCAACTATGCTGTCATACAATATACTATGCATACACTGTATAAGCTTACTGAAAAGTTTACTCAGACTCTGCCACAGTCTGCAGTGTGGTAAAAAGTTACTTTGCTTTTCTTACATTGCTTTCTTGTAATTTGTATTCCTACATCACCATGTTCTATTTTGTATATTGTGGTGCATCCTCATTACACTGTGATTTAATTGAATTCTGCTTTTAATTGCATATTTAAACTAGAAAAGAGATCAGAGCAAAATTTCTTGTGAGTCACACAGAAATTATATATTTCCCTATCCTCTGACCCTGTTACTGTTGTGCTTTTAAACTCAACTGTCTCTGTAGTTGTCTTTCCCGTATGTAATTTGACCACATATTTCCTTCATTGTCCTCTTTCATTGACTATTATCAGTAAGCCTCAAATTAACATTTTTTTGAAGTCACCCCTTCAGCTATTTAAATTTAATTACCATTCTCACTGTATTCCACAGATACCGAATATTAAGTGCCCACCCTCATCCAATCTATCTGGCTCTCTTAAAATTAGTGTCTCTCCCATTAGATTGCTGAAAAGTGAGTTACTCCCTCTTTCATATCTAACTCCTTAATGCGCACTGTAACTCGTAGGATATTAACTCATTTGTTCCATCTTATGTTAAAAATCTGCAGCAGTTAGTTGAAGAACGCCAATTACTGAAGAGCCCACATTCTACCTCATCCTGGGATTAGTGCTTCTCTTTCACCCCTGGTGAAAGAATGAACATAGAGACATTTATTTCCTAGAGACTGTTGATCACCAGAAAGCCTGCTGACTGTTCCATAGGTGCCAGTTTGAAATTGGTGCTTATATTTTGCTCTTGGTGAGAAGATGAGCAAAGGGCATTGATCCCTGACTAACTCTGGGCAGTGAGGATCTGTGTGGGAGCTTCCTGACTGTTCTGGCTGCTATTCAAGGTGTCCACAAGAAAATGGCTACAACAAGCCTATGGAACCCTCTATCATCTGGGACAAGACTAAAGAGGCAGAGGGCTTGCTTCTCATCTTGGGATTGGTGCTACTGTTTTGTTTCTGGTGAGAGAAGCTGCAGATGAGTATTGTATCCAGCAGTACAAAGCTGTGGTGAGACCAGGACTAGTAGTAACCAGATAGTAGCCAATTAGGTGAATCCCCACTATTCATCAATATTAGCAAAGCTAATTCTTTGTGTCAGTATGCTTGATTAGCTGCTGTCTAAACTAACTTCAAAATATTTCCCAAAATGCTTCATCCATAAATTTATCAGGGTCTACGTTAGTAGTTTCCCCTCAAGTGCTTGGCAGTGCCCTATACAGAAGCAGGAATCTTGAGTTGACATTTTTTCTGTAAATGCACCCTTGAAATTTCATTAATACTTAGTTGCACACAATATGGTAAAGATCAGTTTAATATTATTAGTGACAGTTTTATGCAGTACCAGTTCTTAACATTTATCCAAGAAAATTGTAGACACTGATGATAAATCCTTGCAGCATTCAGTAGTACTGAAAGAGTTAAATGACATTAGTTAATGAACAGCTACTTGTAAGGCAGTGTGTAGAGACCTGCACACTGAAGAAATTATTTTGGTGCTGCGGTAGCATTGTCGCCTCACAGCAAGACGTTGTCCCATTCAATTCTCAGCCAGAACGTCTTCTGTGTGGAGGCATACGTGAATGGGCATGCCTTCGTTGAAGGTTGTGCGTCAGGGCTGGTAACTCGGCAGGTAAAAATCCACTACCAAACATTAGTGGACCGGAGTTCCGCTGTGGCGACCCCTAACTGGGATAAGCCGAAAGACACAACAACAACCTGAGGGTCACAGAGTAAACACAGAAAACTCAAAAGTTATGATTAATGTGATAATGATGCAGAAATGCAAACAAAAATGTTGAAATATTAATATGGTAGCAGATCACTACTTTAGTTTCATTAGAGTTTATAACAAGGAAAAACAATGCCAGCTGAGGTTTCCATTTCACCCCAGGATTCAATAAGCTCAGTGCAAGGGCGGTTTTAGCCTTGTACCGAGCGTCCTCACTACAGATGGTGCAGCAGCTCCATATGAATATGTATGAAGGCGCGCCGCCACACCCTTGACATGCACAGGAAATGTGTGCGAGTGTAGGGGGCGTGTACAAGTGCTCTACAGAGGTGTAAACATGCGCTGACAGTTGCAAAACCTACTATGTCTACTAGTAGAGCCCGCCTCTAATAGTAAGTCAGTAATTCAGTGTCCGTGGATACCAAAATGTATTCTAAGCATTCAAGAGTGTCCACAAACAGTGAAATAAAATTGAAGTAGTAAACACACAAGCACGTAGTGGACTGTTGAGCCCTGTCCCTAAAACTTTTACAATTAGATTCCCCATGTCCCTATTATACATTTGAATTGCTGCAATATCGAAGGTGTAAGCAAAACACAGCATGTTTGCGTGTCGCTGCCCTCTGCTGAGCGTAGCTTACACATCAAATTCATTCAACTAGAGAAAAACATGTAGAATCAACATAAATGTCAGTAGTGTAGTGTTTAGAGAATCCGCCTAATGAACAGGCATTCACGGTTCAAGCCCAACAATAGCACATATCATTTTCCATGTGGAATGAATGCCGTTTTGCTGTACAACCGACATAAGAGTATCGCATGAGATATTTAACGTAAATATCATTCAAAACACTTCTCACATGAAAAAAACTTGGTAAAAGAGAGTACAAGCCGGCTTCAGGAATACAAAATCACTGTTTATTACTGTGAGCACTTTTGTAAGAGAAAACACTCCAACTTCTTCAGACAAACCCTAAGACAGAAAACACTTTATATAGTGTTATAAGCAATAAATCAATCAAACAATCATTCAGTCAAATAGGCCCCAACCCTGATAAGTATTTGTCATTATAAAACAAGTCATAGGACCATAAAAACATAGGTAAGTTGAGTTTAGTAAGAAAAATATATAAGCATGATTGCTAAGAAACCACTTATATAAATACCTCCATTATAAAATATTAAACATGCATGAAAAAGAAATGCATAACAATATAAAAACTATACTCTCTAAAAAGGTCACATTCAAACCAAGAATATGAATAAATACATAGGGCAGCTAGGCAAAACCTAAAGCCCCTACTAGATATACCAACATAAAACAATATGTGCAAAATACAAGATATATATAAAAAATATATACAAAATATATATGTATGAAAATGTATATATAGCAAGCTACTTGGTTTATAATTACTGCCAATTTCTTAGCTTTTTTATAGATATATCTGCATAGAGACTCTCATTACTATATGTAAACTATAATGAGACAACCATCCAATGTGTGTTTATTTGTACAAGTACCCAAAATACCAAAAATTGCTTACTATTGACTACCTGATGAGAGCTTTTATTTTAAGCAAACATTTAATGGAAACAGATCCATTTAATCCTGGTGGAATATAGGCTGATGTGCCAATTTGTCATCACAATTCGCACTCCTCAAGCTTTAAGTCCCATGGACATCCTCTTATATTATGTTCAACTTGTTGTAACACCACAAAAGCAAATTTATGATTAGTGTGTCCCATGATGTGTTTGGCTAGGGCATTAGTAGTTAAATTTTTATGGATACTATAAAGGTGCTCATAGACTCTTTGATTTTTCCTCTCAGTTTGCCGATGTAGTATGTATCACAAACTTCACATAAAGCAATGTAAACTACCCCCTGAGGGTCACAGATGAACTTCCCATCAATTGTATATACCCTGTCCCTAATCTTTATTTTGTTTGTAATTTTAATATGTTTACATTGGGGACATTTACCACACTTAGACATACCAAGGCAGCCCTTACAGTTTTTTTTTCTTTTTTTCAACCAGACATTTCAAATTAGGGCCCCTTCTGAAAACAAGCTGCGGTGATTGTCCTAAAGATTTGTTAATCCCATTATCTTCCAGAATGAAGGCCCAGTTTTTAGTAAGGATGCCCCTAATGAATTTAGAATCTAAAGAATATGTTGTCATAAATCTAATATTCATATCCAAACTAGTATCCCTTCTTCTTTGGAATGGTAGTACATCCGATGATGTTATCTCTGTCTCGTATCCTTTGTGCACTATAGGGCAAAAATGACCTACTAATCTTTTGCTAATCACTTCCTCAAAAATATGTTCAAGGAATCCCAAAAGATAACCTCTTTTAATGAACATGTTTTTAAGCAAGGCACATTTGCTTAGGAAGTCATCATAGTTCGAGATCATTCTGGCTGCCCTAACTGCCTGCCCATTTACTGCCGCCTTCTTCTGATGGTGTGGATGGCTACTCATGAAATGCAAAAAGGCATTTGAATAAGATGGCTTTATAAAGATAGTGGCTTTATACCTACTATTTGGGCTATCTTTACATAAGTGGACATCCAAAAAATTGATTGTATCAAGGCCTACTTGGAAAGTGAATTCCAAAAATGTTGTTAGGGCTCTGATAGCTGTAATAAATGGTTGAATCAACTCAACATCCCCCTTCCAAATGAAGCACATGCTGTCCTAGTACCTCATATAACAGACAACATGTTCCTTAAACATTGGGTTGTTAAACAACAGCGCTCTTTCCCAATAGGCCATTACACAGCTGGCAAATTTACTGCCACAAGGTGAGCGCATTGCTATGCCAGTTTTCTGTAAAAATAGTTCCCCATTGAAACTAATGAAATTGTTAGTCAGCACTATCTCCAACACAGTTTCAATGACATAAATCTCTTTATCGTCCATCCTTTTCATATGTAAGAAATCTCTAATCCACTCCATACCTAGATTGTGCAGAATGACGGTATAGAGATCCTTAATGTCAACTCTAAGGAAGACAAAATTATCATCATACTCTAAATTGTTAATACCATCAAGAAAACTCCACAAGTTGTGGTATATCTGTGATTCTGATTTAACAACAGGTTTCAGTTTATGGTCTACATACTTCACACTTGCATAAATAATAGAACCCCTCCCATCCACTATTGGTCTGAATTGGGGATTCTTCACGTCTTTATGTAACTTTGGGGCCCCAAATAATATAGGTGTCATGGGTGCTGACATGGTTAAACATTGGAGTGTATCCAAATCGATACTCCCTTCAAGAAACAAATCATTAAGCATGTTGTTAACATTTTTATAAGCCCCCTTAATTCCATTTAAACTTACATGTTCATATGCAGCACTATCTAAATGTACTTGCATCCTAGACACATATTCATATTGATCCATAATGACGAGCCCCCCGCCCTTATCGGGCTTCATAACTCGAACATCACATGCATTGAGGAGATTAATAAAAGCAAGTTCAACAGAAAAGTTCCTTTGTATGCTTAAGTTATTGACTCTCTTTGCTAACAATGCTCTAATGTCCATTTCACACACTTTTTCAAACACAGCCAAAGATTCTTGTAATGGTGAATTAAATAAGCTTGATACTCTCAAACTGTTAGTAAGTGTAGTGTAGAATTAGTTCCCATTAAACAAGTTAAAGTGAGTTTACGCACTAACATTTTTAAATCTAAGATAGTCCTGACCAAGTCTGCTCTTTTGTCCGGGACAAATGATAGGCCTTTGGCAAACACATTAACCATATTGTCATCAATATAAAGGGAAATAAAGTTAAATATTTTAAAATACCCTTCAGCACTTACTAGCATTTGAAGGGCATCATGTCTCATCTCCTTCTCTGATTTTTACGTCTTCTCTGTTGTCCTTGCCTTCTGTTGTTCTTTTGTTGATTCAAATTCTGTTGATATCCGTGGTTGTCCCGAAAACACTATTGGTTATTTATATCCATTTGACTGTGATTGTTACCACTTCTGGCTTGCTCTTGTTCCTGAAAAGCATTGTGCTGTTGATTATTTCTGATACGTTTGCTACGATGAACCAACAGTGTTTGGTCCCCACTGACAAAGTTTTCAGAACTATTCATATCATCTGCGTCATCAACTGGGCATTGCTTAGAAATGCCCTCACCATTAGTGTTGAAGTTAGGTATTGCAGGGGGTAGTGGATATGCAAAACCTTTTGTGTAGTCATTCAAGTCTCTTGAAATCTTTTTTTTTTTCACCTCAATGGCTTTAGCAAGACTGGCCTCAATACTTGAAAAAATTCTTGCATACTCGAACCTATATCTGTCAAAGTCGATATCACTAGTGATGGCATGCTCTAAAATGTCCAATTCAGTCTTGAATGTGTCAATCTGAATCAAGTAATGTTTGATAAGAGCAGAAAGAAACTCAAAACCTTGTTTGTCAAACAGTGCAATTAAGTCGTTGTAAAACACTGAATTATTGACAAGGCCAGCAGAGTATTGCCATTGGGGTAAACCCTTGGGAATATTTTTTTTTAGATAAACATTATTGCAGATATGAAACCTCTAATTGCAATTTACGACATGTAAATCATTTCTGGTCAAAGTCATTCAACTGCACAACAATAGATTTGGTAACATTGTTAGACCCAGTAGTTGCCCCAAATTGTTGAGGTTGTTAAAAAATGTAGCATCCCTTAGATATGTAGCCATAGTAGGAATATTCCCAACACTAAACATATTAGGACCTCCTTGCTGCCCGCCAAGGGATGCTCTCTGATTACCTTCTGCATTGACAATGTTTAACTCGTTGGGCGAATCCCTTGTCAAAGCACTCGAAACATTGGAGGGTAACAGAAGTTGTTTACTTGAACTTGATAAGAGGTTCGCTGTTTCAGTTATTCCATGTGTTGTAGACCCATTCGTTCCATCAAGGCATTGTGTTAGAGAACTGACCCTTTTCAAAAGTGCATGCACCAGATCATTAAGATTCCCCATGGCATTCGCCTCCGGAGATGCACCTGGTGAAACCGGCAAACCATTGTGCTGGGAAAATAAAGGTTGAGATTGTGCACCCACACCACTCAGCATCTAGACCACACTAAACACTTCTCACATGAAAAAAAGCTTGGTAAAAGAAAGTACGAGCTGGCTTCAGGAACACGAAAACACTATTTATTACTGTGAGTGTTTTCGTAAGAGAAAATACTCAAACTTCTTCAGACAAACCCTAAGACAACAGAAAACACTTTATATAGTGTTATAAGCAATAAATCAATCAAACACTCATTCAATCAAATAGGCCCCAACCCTAATAAGTATTTGTCATTATAAAACAAGTCATAGGACCATAAAAACATAGGTAAGTTGAGTTTAGTAAGAAAGATATATAAGCATTATTGCTAAGAAACCACTTAAATAAATACCTCCATTATAAAATATTAAATATGAATGAAAAAGAAACACATAACAATATAAAAACTATACTATCTAAAAAGGTCGCATTCAAACCAAGAACATGAATAAATACATAGGGCAGCTAGGCAAAACCTAAAGCCCCTACTAGATATACCAATATAAAACAATATGTGCAAAATACAAGATATATATATATATATAAAAATATATACAAAATATATATGTATGAAAATGTATATATAGCAATTTACTAGGTTTATAATTGCTGCCAATTCCTTAGCTTTTTTATAGATATATGTGCATAGAGTCTCTCATTACTATATGTGAACTATAATGAGAGAACCAGCCAATATGCGTTTATATGTAAATTACCCAAAAGGCCGAAAATTGCTTACTATTGACTACCTGATGAGAGCTTTTATTTAAATCAAACATTTAATGGAAACATTCATTTAATCCTTGTGGAATATAGGCTGATGTGCCAATTTGCCACCACAATTCGCACTCCTCAAGCTTTAAGTCCCATGGACCCCCTCTTATATTATGTTCAACTTGTAACACCACAAAGAAAATTTATGATTAGGGTGCCCCATGATGTGTTTGGCTAGGGCATCAGTAGTTACATTTTTATGGACACTAAAGAGGTGCTCATGTACTCTTTGTCTGATTTTCCTCTCAGATTTGCTGATGTAGTATGCATCACAAACTTCACGTAAAGCAACGTAAACTACCCCCTGAGTGTCACAGTTAACTTCCCATCAATTGTGTATACCCTGTCCCTAATCTTTATTTTGTTTGTAATTTTAATATGTTTACATTGGGGACATCTACCACACTTAGACATACCAAGGCAGCCCTTACTGTTTTTTTTCTTTTTTTCAACCAGACATTTCAAATTAGGGCCCCTTCTGAAAATAAGCTGCGGTGATTGCCCTAAATATTTGATAATCCCATTATCTTTCAGAATGAAGGCCCAGTTTTTAGTAAGGATGTCCCTAATGAATTTAGAATCTAAGGAATATGTTGTCATAAATCTAATATTCATATCCAAACTAGTATCCCTTCTTCTTTGGGACGATAGTACATCCGATGATGTTATCTCGGTCTCGTATCCTTTGTGTGCTATGGAGCAAAAATGGCCTACTAACCTTTTACTAATCACTTCCTCAAAAATATGCTCAAGGAATCCAAAAGGATAACCTCCTTTAATTAACATGTTTTTAAGCAAGGCACTTTCGCTTAGGAAGTCATCATAGTTCGAGATCATTCTGGCTGCCATAACTGCCTGCCCTTTTACTGCAGTCTTCTTCTGATGGTGAGGGTGGCTAATCATGAAATGCAAGAATTCATTTGAATAAGTTGGCTTTCTAAAGATAGTGGTTTTATACCTACTATTTGGGCTATCTTTGCATAAGTGGACACCCAAAAAATTGATTGTATCAAGGCCTACTTGGAAAGTAAATTCCAAAAATGTTGTTAGGGCTGTGATAGCTGTAATGAATTGTTGAATCAACTCAACATCCCCCTTCCAAATGAAGAACCTGTCATTCTGGTACCTCGTGTACCAGGCAACATGTTCCTTAAACATTGGGTTGTTAAACAACAGCACTCTTTCCGAATAGAACATTACACAGTTGGCAAAACTACTGCCATAAGGTGAGCCCATTGCTATGCCAGTTTTCTGTAAAAATAGTTGCCCATTGAAACTAATAAAATTGTTAGTCAGCCCTATCTCCAACAGAGTTTCAATGACATAAATCTCTTTATCATCCATCCTTTTCATGTGTAAGAAATCTCTAATCCGCTACATACCTAGATTGTGTGGAATGACAGTAAACTCAACTTACCTATGTTTTTATGGTCTTACGACTTGTTTTATAATGACAAATACTTATTATGGTTGGGGCCTATTTGACTGAATGATTATTTTTTTGATTTATTGCTTATAACACTATATAAAGTGTTTTCTGTTGTCTTAGGGTTTGTCTGAAGAAGTTGGAGTATTTTCTCTTAAGAAAGCACCCACAGCAATAAACAGTGGTTTTGTGTTCCTGAAGCCGGCTCATACTTTCTTTTATTAAATATCATTCAAGCAAAGTGGCACTGTCATAATGAATAAGGCACTAGTAAGCAGGTGTAAGCCCAAATAAGCAGCAGTTAACATATATAGGTATATAGGTGCCAGTAAGCAAGTCTGAGCGCGCTTGTGTGGGTCTAAGCAGTGCCCAGCATAGGAAATGTATATAAGTATGTACAGATATATGTATGTATATATATATATATATATATATATATATATATATATATATATATATATATATATATATACATATATATATATATATATATATGGTTCTACCTGACATAATCGAAACCACACAACACCGACAACCACATCACCGACACCACATATTCGACAGTCCATAAACACGAAACCACACATAACCGACAACGAAATAACCGACGGTACACAAACACTAAAACCCCATACACTGCACACACCACAATAACAATAAAACAAAACACATCCCCATTCCACAAACCACACACACAACACAAGCACACCAAAATCCTTACAAGCCCACACTAAACCTTACCCTAACCCTAAGGTCCGTCACTATCGCACACTTACCTACCCGCCTCCCTAACCCTAACTCACTTAACCCGCCTATCGCCCCTAACCCTAACTCACTTAACCCACCCCTATCGCCCCTAACCCTAACTCACTTAACCCACCCCTATCGCACCCTAAGCCTAACACACTTAACCCACCCCTATCGCTCCCAAACCCTAACTCACTTAACCCACCCCTATCCCCACAGACCGTCAATCTCCACACTTACCTGCCTCGCACCCTAACGTCCGGCACTACCGCATACTCACACAGCCTTTCCCCATGTCGGCATCCTCGGCGTTGGTGTTGTCATCCGTCGTGTCGGTCTTCTGCACTGTCGATGTTCTGCCACTCGCGATTCGCGTCGGTCTTCTTCGATTTCGATCTTCTGGAGCTCCGAATTCCGATGTCGGTCTTCTCAGCTGTCGACGAAGTCAGGTAGAACCATATATATATATATATATATATATATATACATATATACATACATATATATCTATGAAGAAAGAATGACGTAACAATAAAGCATACAAAAGGAATGAGCACAATTTTCATGTGAGAAGTGTTTAGCGTGGTCTAGATGTTGAGCGGCGTGGGTGCACAATCTCACCCTTTATTTTCCAAAGACAACGGTTTGCCGGTTTCACCAGGTGCATCTCCGGAGGTGAATGCTGTGGATAATCTTACAGCCCTGGTGCAGGCACTTTTGAAAAGGGTCGATTCTGTAATAAAACACCTTGATGGAACGAATGGGTCTACAACACATGGAATAACTGAAACAGAGAACCTCTTATCAGGTTCAAGTGAACAACTTCTGTACCCTGCAATGTTTCCAGTGCTCCGACAAGGGTTTTGCCGAACGAGTTAAACATCGTCAATGCCGAAGGTAATCAGAGGGCGTCCCTTGGTGGACAGTGAGGAGGTCCTAATATGTTTAGTGTTGGGAATATTCCTACCATGGCTACGTATCTAAGGGATGCTACATTTTTTAACAACCTCAACAATTTGGGGGCAACTACTGGGTCCAACAATGTTACCAAATCTATTGTTTTGCAGTTGAATGACTTAAACCAGAAATGATTTAAATGTCGTAAATTGCAATTAGAGGTTTCAGATCTGCAAGAATGTTTATCTAAAAAAATTATTCCCAAGGGTTTACGCCAATGGCGATACCCTGCTGGCCTTGTCAATAATTCAGTGTTTTACAGCGACTTAATTGCACTGTTTGACAAACAAGGTTTCGAGTTTCTTTCTGCTCTTATCAAACATTACTTGATTCAAATTGACACATTCAAGGCTGAATTGGAGATTTTAGAGCATGCCATCACTAGTGATATTGACTTTGACAGATATAGGTTCGAGTATGCAAGAATTTTTTCAAGTATTGAAGCCAGTCTTGCTAAAGCCATTGAGGTGAAAAAGAAAAAGATTACAAGAGACTTGAATGACTACACGAGAAGTTTTGCATATCCACCACCTCCTGCAATACCTAACTTCAACACTAATGGTGAGGTCGTATCGAAACAACGTCTAGTTGATGACGCAAATGATACGAATAGTTCTGAAAACTTTCGGGGACCAAACACTGTTGGTTCGTCATAGCGAATGTATCAGAAATAATCAACAGCACAATGCTTTTTGGCAACAAGAGCAAGCCAGAAGTGGTAGCAATAACAGTCAAACAGATATAAATAACCAACAGGGTTTTTGGGACAACCACAGATATCAACAAAATTTGAATCAACAAAGGAACAACAGAAGGCAAGGACAACAGAGAAGACGTCAGAATCAGAGCAGGAGATGAGACATGATGCCCTCCAAATGCTAGTAAGTACTGAAGGGGATTTTAAAATATTTAACTTCAGTTCCCTTTATATTGATGACAATATGGTTAATGTGCTTGCCAAAGGCTTGGTCAGGACTATCTTACATTTAAAAATGTTTGTCCGCAAACTCAATTTAACTTGTTTAATGGGAACTAATTCTACACTACACTTACTAACAGTTTGAGAGTATCAAGCTTATTTAATCCACTATTACAAGAATCTTTGGCTGTGTTTGAAAAAGTGTGCAAAATGGACATTAGAGCATTGTTAGCAAAGAGAGTCAATAACTTAAGCATACAAAGGAACTTTTCTGTTGATGATCTTGCTTTTATTAATCTCCTCAATGCATGTGATGTTCGAGTTACGAAGCCCGATAAGGGCATGGGGCTCATCTTTATGGATCAATATGAATATGTGGATAGGATGCAAGTACCTTTAGACAGTGCTGTATATGAACGTGTAAGTTTAACTGAAATTAATGGGGCT